>NC_084893.1:10365570-10470570 GCF_958979055.1 Alnus glutinosa
GGTTTATTTTTTAGGGTTAGGGTTTAGGTTTAGGGTTTAGGATTTAGGTTTTTAGGGAGAAAGTATTTTAGGTTTAGGGTTTTAAGGTTAGGGTTTAGGGTTTTAGGGTTAGGGTTTTAAGGTTAGGATTTAGGTTTTTAGGGTTTAGTTTTTAGGGTTAGGGTTTTATGGTTAGGATTTAGGGTTTAACTACAATAAAAAAGTAATAAAAAAATTTCACTATTTTGTAGGGTTTAGGGTTTTTAGGGTGAACGGTAATTTGGGCTAGGGTTTAGGGTTTATGATTTTTGCTTGTTTTTTAGAGTATAAAGCTGAGGGGTTTGGTTTTGAGATTTGATCATAGGGATTTTTATATTGGTTTTGATTTAGGGTTTAGGGTTTGTTGTTTACACCTTTGTTATAAATTGAATAATAAAAAAAATAATTATAAATGGTAGACGGTGGCCAAATTTAATTTTCTGTATCTATCCAATAATCGTTAGATACGATCATTTTATTATGAAATGATGGCGAGTTTACTTTGAATTGGTTTTTTTTTGTTTGTAAAAAAATTACCTGAAATGAAGCCATAAACTTTTTTTCTTTGTTCTTAAAAAACCCAAAAATTGTTTTATGTAGTACCGAATACTTATTTATATTTTATTGGTTTTGATCATTTATTTTATGATTAAGTTAATAAAATAATTGTGACAAATAATAATCCACACACAAATTTGTAGTACAGTAAAACATATTACAAAAAAAAAAAAAAATACCACAACTGTAAGAATATTTTTCATGCATAACAACCAACCACATTAAAACACATAAAATTACACAACAATAGATATTCAAACCCAACAAAATTAACAGCATTGCATAGACCATTATTAATTGCTAAATCCACAATTATTATATGAAACTATTAAAAAAGTTAGAAACAGATTTTAAACAAATTAATTTAAATGCACCAAGTTTATTATAGCCAAAAAGTAAAGAAAAAAATTTAATGCTAAAATTACTCACAAAATTTTTTTTTTTTTGTGATTTGTATGCTCCTTTGCCAAAATGTACCTGCATTAAAACATATTAGTCCCAAAATAGTATCCCAAAACAACATTCAAAATAGTAATCACGTACAAGGCAGAGAGAGAGAGAGAGATAGAGAGAGAGAGAGAGGGAGAGAGAGACACCGGGAGAGGTTTCAGAGAGAGAGAAGTCTGTGGTTCGGTTAGAGAGAGAGAGAGAGCTAGAGAGAGAGAGAGCTAGAGAGAGAGCTAGATTATATATATATATAAATATATATATATATAGATTATATATATATATATATATTTATTTATTTATTTCTTATAAATATATATTTATTTATTTTTTATATATATATATATATATATTCTATATATATATATATAGTTTTGTATTTGTAAACACAAACACAAACCCTAATCCGACCCTAAGTGTATGTAATATATATAGTGTTAAGGTTTACGTAAACTCTAACCCATAAAACTAAACCCTAAACGGTAACCCTAAAACTAATTCTTAAACCTTAAGTCTGTGTTAAGTTTCATATATATATATATAGGTCCTATATATATATAGGGTTAGGGTTTTATTAGATTACTATTCCATTAACGTAAATCCTAATTAGAGTTAGGGTTTACTTATAAGTATACCATATATATTTAAAGTACTCAACACGTAAAACGTAAATATACTATAAACATATTGCACGTAGCCCATACCCCTAACCCTATGTCTATATACTATATATAGTCATAAACCCTAACCCTAAGTGTATGTACTTTGTTATGTTGCATATTTTTATTTTTGTTCCTCGCCGTATAATTATGCATATATTTGTAGCCCAAATTTGGGTTAATTATGCTTTTAGTACTCTATATACACATAAAACTTAACACTAAGTGTATATACAACGTTATTATATATATATCTATAAACCCTAACCCTAAGTGTATATATATACTATATATAGCTATACACAGTATAGCTATATAAGTATACTACATATATATATATAGCCATAAACACCAATGTTAGGGTATATACAAGTAACTATAAAGGTATATAGTTTCAGCACGCCGTTTACATGCATGCATGCATGCATATATTATATATATGTATGTACATAATATGACAAGATAGTTTTGAAATACAAATACAAACACAGACACATGCAACCCTAAATGTATGTACTGTACAAATTGCTAAACCCTAACCCATATAACTAAACCGTAAACTATAAATTAAAACTAAATCCTAACCCTAAGTATATATATATATATATATACTATACTAAACACTAACCATAAAATTGAACCGTAAAACCCATAATCTTAACCTAAATCTTAAGTGTATGTACCATATATATGTAAGCCATAAACCCTAACCCTAAATATATATACTATATGTATAGTGATAAACCCTAACTCTAGGATCAAATGATAGTTCGACCAAGTTTTGAACATTGAACTGGATCAAATGATAGAGGCATGCAATTTTATACTTGTGTAAGGTATGCTATAATGATCGGGACCACAAGGCGAACACATTCAGATGGATGTTCTACGAACCCTAACCCTGAGAGTATGTACTACACATACAATAAATTAAGTCCTAACGCATAAACCATATTCAAGAAACTCAACTTGCATGTAAACCCTAAAACATAACTATAAGTACAATACATACTAAATATAGCACAAATTTATTGTTGGGGTATATAATAGGAATTTTTAATATAAATAAATTCCAAAAAATTTAAATACAAGTACTGTATAAAACTAATTAGTTTATATACTCTAATTTGGTATAGGGTACATAGCAATTTTATACTCCAATTTATTTGTTTTGATTTTTTTTTTTTTTTTAAAAAAAAAAGGGAATTCCAAAAAAGTGTTTTTCAGTTAGCCACGTGTATTCAATTACACGTGTCTGCCAGATAGCAGCGTGTACTTATACACGCGGCCAATTGGCAGCGTGTACAAATTACACGCGGCCAGATGGCAGCGTGTAATTTATACACGCTGCCAATTGTTTGTACGCTGCATATGGCAGCGTGGCCAGATAAACACGCTGCCATCTGGCCGCGTGTCTACAGTAACATGTACTGTAGACACGCGGCGATTTACGGCTTTTTTTGTAGTGAATGAGGATCACAATTTTGACAACTTCACTTTTTTTCTTCAGATAAAATAATAAAACTATGGTGGACCTGTGAGGTTTCAGATGTAGTGCGATCACGCTTGGTGCATTTGGGGTGGCCGTGTCCACTCTGATAGTCCCTCGGGGTTGGTCGTAGCCACCCCAAGCATGCTCATCGAGGGTGGTTTTTTCTATTCCAAATTATGTTATAGGTCGCCAACCACCCATTGTAATTCATATGTTTTTTTTTGTTTTTCTTTTTTTAAAAATAATAATAATAATAATAATAATTAGTGAGTTCTTTTTCATTCAGTTTTTTTTTTTTTTTTTATTTATTTACAATTTCAATAAAAACATATGTGTTGTCACCAAATGAAGAATAAGAATAAGTATTTTATTTCACTCTCCATTCTTTTTTTGATAGAATAACCACTCCCCTACCAATTAATGTGACTATTTAGAAAATATAGAACATATAGTTTACTAATTATAAAGGATAAAAATTTCCTACAAACCATTTTGTGAGAAGTACATGTATAGATGTAAACGAGTCAAGCTCGGGTGAGTAGTGCATGTCCAAGCTTGGTTCATTTAAATTTATCACGAGCTCGAGCCAATTAACCTCGAGTTTATTTATCACGAGCTCGAGCTCATTTATCATGAGTTCGAGCTCATAACGAGTTTTAAAAATTAAGCTCGGCTCAACTCGCAAAAAAGAAATATTAATCTTTTTGTGGTAAAGTAATTCAGTTACCACTAGTTCCTAATCTTTATAATTTACATTACTATGAATTGTAAACTTATAAGTTAGAATTTAGAAATTATGTGACATTATATGATTATAATATATATATATATTAGATCATATTATATAATTTACATGATTAGATTATATTTAGTCACTAGTCATACAAAATAAGTGTTATTGCCTTGTTGATATGAATGATGAATCATATGTTTATTACATAATTTACATTATATAATGAAGATACACTATGTTATATTAGTATATTACATAAATTTTAAGATTTAGTATCATATAAACGAGCGAGTTGAGTTTTGTACGGGTTTGTATCGTTTAATAATAGAATATAGTTTCGTTTCCATGAAGGGCTCTTTAATAACTGAGTCAGGCACGAGCCGAGCTTTATCGAGCCAAGCAAGCTCACGACTAGCTTTGCTTCGTTTACACTCTTAAGTACATGTTATTAAAACAACATATGCTTCTCACATGCTTATATAAATGACATATGTCAATTTTATATGTGGGTTGTAAAAAATTTCCTACAAACCAGTTTATAAGAAATTTCTGTCCAATTATAAATGCTTTACTCTATTTTTGGCAATAATTTTATAATGTTGACAAGTGCCGTTTTTATTTTACAGGGGTAGCTGTATTGCGCCAAATAGTGTCAACTCTCCTTAACCTCTTGGGTATAGATAGTATACTGCATCCACTCATGAATTAATCTCATTTTTTGAACTTCTTTATTCTGTTTTTTTTTTTTTTTTTTGGTTCAATTTATAGTTTCTCATTATTTAAACTATATATTTGCGAAGGAGTGAAGCATATATATGAAATGAAGTTGGCCCATGTCCAGTCCGGCGAACTCCTGCGTCACATGTGCGAAGAGATATCGATTTCAAACGACGAAGATCGTCGTCGGATGGGTTGCGTTTATTCAGCCATCTTCCGAGCCGTGAAGGAAGGGATTTATGAGTTTGTTTATGACATTGTTAAAGGAAATCCAGATCTGGTGTGGTGCTACGGTGACAAACGCACAACCATATTTCCGAGCGCAGTCCTTTTCCGTGAAGCCAAAATATTTAGCCTTATCTACGGGCTTCATGTGAAGAACGCGATAGTATATTCTAACGATGAGAACTACAATAATATATTACATATGGCCGGGATGTTAGCAGATTCCACTCAGCTTAATCGCATCCCTGGTGCAGCTTTGCAGATGCAACGGGAGCTACAATGGTTTAAGGTCACCTCTCTTTTACTATACTTTATATTTGTCTGCTTCCTAATTTTATTGACTTATATATATTTGAAAATTTTGATAGGATTTAACGAAAAAAAAAAAATTAAAAGGGACATATGCTACTAGCTACATGCATCATGTAAGTTTTGTTTTCAAGAAACCTAATGTATAAAAAATTTACAAATTAAACTGTCCTTAAAAAATTGTTTGAGTTTAAAGGATAAATGGAACATAGGGTTAGGGTTTGTGACTGAATATTTATAGTGGAAAAACTTTAGTTTTAAGGCCAGATTGGGTTGCATGAAACTTAGAATTGCTTGTATATATATAGGAGTCAAAAATCTTCCTTTGTGTATCTGTGCTTGGGTTAGGATTACATGTCACTTTGTGTAGCCTTTCTTTTTAAGACTTTGATTAACAAATGTAGGAGGTGGAGAGCATTGTCTTTCCCAAGGTTACAGAAGCTTTAAACGGGGATAGTTTGAAACCCCGAGAATTGTTTACAAAGAATCACAAGAACCTGATGAAAGAGGGAGAGCGATGGATGAAGGACACATCAACTTCTTGTACAGTGGTAGGTGCTCTTATTGTCACCATTATGTTTGCTGTAGCCTTTACCGTTCCAGGTGGTTACAACCAGAACACAGGCATCCCGATGTTCTTAAATGAAAAATCGTTTATGCTCTTTATAGTATTCGATTCCCTATCGCTCTTTTCCGCCACAACTTCGGTATTGATGTTCTTGGGGATCCTAACATCGCGTTATGCAGAAGAAGATTTTCTCAAATCCTTGCCCACAAAGATGATAATTGGACTTTCTACTCTTTTCTTTTCTATTGCATCCATGATGATAGCCTTCTGTGCCGCTCTTTCAATTATGTTACTTGGACAATCACGGTTTATCATTCCTGTCATTGGTTTGGCTTGTGTTCCAGTCTGTTGTTCGGAGTGATGCAATTCCCCCTTCTTGTTGACATGTTCATTTCAACTTACAGACCAGGCATCTTCGATAGGAAAATGAAACGTTGGTTTTAACTTATTCATTGTGCTATATATATGTTTTATGGGTGTTTCTGTTGTAATGTTATAAACAATCTTGAATTGCTTTAAAAGTTTTTATTGTTTGACATTGACTTGATCAAGATTATGATACTTATGACCTTTGGTCATTAAAGACAATTGTGTTTTCTATACTTTTTTTTGAGCATGAGTCATTAAATCCATTGATATATATATATATATATATATATATATATATATATATATATTTTACTGTTTGTGCAGTGTGACCGTTTTACAAATTTGGCTTTAACTCATGTTCTTGAGCTTTAGTGGAAAATTTTTAGCTTATCATGTTTCTGACGGTTTGCTCATTTAGTGTTTTTCATGGCAGTTAGAAAATTAAACCACCACCTCAATTGTTTATAAATTGGAGTTCACCAAGGAGCACTTATATAGATCACTTTTGATTCTAAAATCTTACAGTCTGTTTGTTGTCATTTGCCAAAAATTTGTTTTGAGGCCTAAAGCCATATTATATTATTATTTGTTATATACTAGATACTATGAAATTCCTCATGTTCTTTAATCAAATGGTTGTTTTATTAGCTTTCGTTCTTGGAAGTGTGTCCTTAACGAAGGTAAACGCTATAGTCTAATTCTGAGAGACTGCATGTCAAGGGATCTAATCACACTGAGTTATATACTCTAGGAGACACGAATCAATCTTTAAAGACAACGCTCTTGCGTGATTCTATAGCATTAATGTGAAATCTTTCCTACTTTAATTTTATTATATATTACATTCTATTTATTTTATTATTATTATTCGGATTATTATGATTTAGTATCAATATATATAAGAATACTTTGTGTAGGACCCCATATTTTAAGATATTGAATATAATATGTTAAAATGTGATTTAAGACCTAATAATAAGGCAAAAGAATAAATATGAATATTTATGAAAATAAATATTTATTTATTAAGAAGTGTTCGAATTTTCAATTTAATAAAAGTTCAAACAGACCTTAAACTTTGGAATAACGAAAATAGGGTCAAACGAACTCCGTTTTGATCAATTCAAAATCCAGAACGCTCTTCTTGAAGTTCTCTATCTGCCCTCCAAATTTCATAATTTTTATACTTTGTTAAGGACACAAAAACACCCGCAAAAAATACAACATCTGTTTTGGACGAAAATTGATATATAATATTTGTGGGCCCATTTCTATCTTTTAAAAACCCAACCCAACCCATGTGAGACTCAGCCCACATGTTCACAACCCAGTCCACATGGCAGCCCACACGTTACTCAGCCCATCAACATTTCACCCCAGCACCATTTAATCCCAACCTTAGGCATTAAGCAAGTCTTGATGATAAGTCAATCTGCATTTTAGTTAGAAATGAACTAAGTAGTTTGTTAGAGATAGTAGATATTTTGTAATGATTGCTTCATAGCTGGCCTTGACACTCGTCGACCACCTGCCATCTTCCCCAGCCATTGATTACTCAATCCCAAATGTATCCAACCGTCCAAGCAAGATGCAGCTCCTCTTCTCTGATTCTTATTCTTCTTGAGAGATATTCTGATCAATGCACACCTGCAAAGTCCTCAGCCGTTGATCAAGGATGGCTTAAAGTGATCTGAACCTTCCAAGATTTCTATAAAAAAAGAGGTGCAGCCCTTTGATTCTACACACATCTCCTTCTTCATTCTTTCTCCATTTTCTGCAACTTCTCCTCCTCTCTCTGTTTTTCTGGTTTTACAGCGGCAGGAAGAGCAAGAGCAAGAGCTCTAGCTCTTCTTCTTCTCTCACTCTCGGTTGGTACCCAAAGAGCAGCTGTCCCCCTCTCTTTCGGTCAATGCTTAAACCAGCAACAAAAGCTCTCCCAAACCACTCTCTGGAACTCACTCTGTCTCCACAATAAGTATGGGTTTCAGCAAGTGTTTCTCCTCTCACTTTTCTGGTTTTAGGCTCACGTAGAACAGCAGAGAATTTCTTTCTCTTCTCCCTCTTGTTTCTGTTTTTCTGCAGGAACTTATCTCTCAAAAGTTCTCTCTTCTCTCTTGGTCTTTAATGCAGAAAATCTCTCATCTTTCCCTCTTTATTTTCTGTTTTATAGGTGCTGTAACTTTCTGAAAAACCAGCAACATTTCTTCTTCTTTGCTGCACAAAACAGCAAGTATAGTCCCTGTTTTCTCTTCCTAAACAGCAGCCTCTTCTCTTTAAAAAGCCACAGAAAACTCTCCTTCTGCAGAAAAATAGTACAGCAAAAGCTCTCTTTTCTCCTTGTTTCTCTCTCACTTTCAACAGCCTTTTCTTTGGTTTTCTGCAAAGCATTGTTGCTGTAAATTTCAGCAAACAACCTCCTTTTCTCTTCCTCTTCTACAAAGAAACAAGAGCTCTCTTCCCCTTTTGAGAAAGAGAAACGGGATCCTCTCCATTTCTTCTACTCTCTTTTCTTTCCTCTCTCGGGTACAACAAACTATGGAAGGAAGAAGAAAAGAAAAAAAGAGAGCAAGGAGGGAGGAAACAAAAAGAAGGAACTCTCTTTTCCTCTCAAGTATTGCATTTCTTTTACAAGAAAAACAGAAAAGTTATATTTCCCGTATGCTACAACAAGGTTGCACTTTTAACCCTTTTTCTAGAAGCCTTCGGTAAGCCTCTATAAAACTAATTTATGTTTCTATTTGGATAATTGTTTTATTTATATATTTGGAAAAGAAATATATATATATATGTTGTAAACAATATTATTTTTAAGACACCGTTACGCCACTCAAATCTTTTGAAAACATTACTAGACATTAAATATATTAATGCCGTTATTTTATTCATAAGTCAAATATTGATATTTGGGCCATTGTGCCGTTCGTCTATTTTTTATATTAAACCTATTATTATTGAAGTCACCATATGGATTTTGATAACAGAACATACTTAGTTAATATAATGTTTATAAAGTATATATTATACATATAGCCGTTATGGTACGAAAGTATTGTATTCAGAATATCTATATTGGAAAGAATAGCAAAAGTACTTACCTAGCTCATGCATTTACTTAATGTTAAGGATCTAAAGTTAGGAATTTAAAAGAGTGGTGATAATAGAAATATGTAACTTTCTTGGCGTTGTGCTGATTTGTTATCACATGTATATAATTGTGCAGTCAACTATTGTGTAGAAATCCTTTTGGAAAAAGAAGAAGGTAAGTATCTTTATACTTATTGAGAGTGATGCTGGTGGACTTTTTCTTAATATTGTGTTTACTTATTTATTTATTTGTTTGCGCATGTGATTTTACATATTTTCTATTTTAATTAAACTGATTAATAACAAAGCTGGTGTGCAAAGGCTATTAGTAGGGCATAGGCTCTGTGAAAGATTTAATAAATAACAACACTGGAATACAAAGGCTACCAATATTAATATAATAAGTTTTGAGCATAGGCTCTGGATGAGAGAAGCATAGGCTTCAAATATAAGAAGCATAGGCTTTAATTTGACGGATAAGCTTAGGCCCCTGATAAAAGAAGCATAGGCTTCAATTTGACGGATAAGCATAAGCCCCTGATAAAAAAAGCATAGGCTTTAAATATACGAAGCATAGGCTTCAATTGGAAGGAGCATAGGTTCTTAGAATAAGTCGTTAATCGAGCAAAGGCTATAACTAGAATTAGGTAAGAAGAAAGTTGCTTTAATGAATAAAAATCTGCATATAAAACTGTCATATCATTGCTTTATTATTATTATTATTACTATTATTATTATATATATATATTCAATTCATGCCCGGAACATGAATTGCATATACATATAATCATAGAGTTATATTTCATTGTATTGCATTTCATAAATAAATCTGCATTCATTATATTATTGGAAACAGCTGACTCACTTAGGTATTTTTGTATTATTGTTTCTATCTGTATTATTTATTAATACAGGATTTGAATATGAAGAGTATCAGGACTATCCAAATGCTTAGATGGATATGAGTAGCAGTATTTTGAGGCTAGGTTACCTTTTGTGTTATGGTCTCTTGGATGTGATGGACTACCCTGCTTAGTTTATCCTTTCATGTACATATGTCAAACTCTTTTTATGTGTCTGTTTGATGCTATAATATTTTGGTATTACTGATACTTTATTAAGTTCCGCTTGTGGCACGTATGTTATTATTTGAGATGTATTTATATTATCAGAACAAAGGTTATTATTTTATATATTGAGGTTATTAAGTTAGCTCTGATGTGTCATTGTTAAGGAAAAAAATATAATCCGCTGTCAATTTATAACTCTGATGATGTCGTAATGTCACGTGAAAATCGAAATTTTCACTTACGTCTTTTTGTAAAAGGCGGGCCGTTACACTTTGCACCATCTATCAACATTATTTCCAACAGTTCCATCAATAGTTAGGATTTGTTTTAAACCTATTATATATCAAATAAGTCATTGACCGCCCATTATAAATTTTTGCTCTTTTTTATTTTCTAGTTTCCTTAGTTTCTTTGACAAAGGATAAAATACTTTCTAATCCAGTAAATTATATCCACTACAGGTTGACCCTAGGAGAGAAGTTTTGTTGGGTTAATTCGAAGTTTATTAATTAGTGTTCTACTCTACAAGGCTATTAATATTCATTAGCATAAAAGAAAAAAGAAAAAACTACAATTATTTAATTTGAAGAGGAAATGAAGAACATATTTCTAGATCTGACCTTTTGTATATCAGGTATATTTATCCAAGACCACACACTTTGACAAATTTCAATTAGCTGACTTTTTTTTTTTTTCCCTCTTCTGAAGGTAATCTCTTAGAGTACTACTATTTCTTTAATTAAATGGGCACTAAGCCTGCCGGACAAAGCAAGAGAAACTATCCAAACATTATAATTTTGGAAAAAAAAAAATTAGCAAAGAACTTAACAACTAGAAACTTATACTTCGTTTGTTTCGACGTAAAATGATTTCCGTCGTAAAACGATTTCGACGAAATCATTTTCAAAAAAAATAATTTTCTCGAAAATATTTTTTAGTGTTTGGTTCGCACGAAAAAATTACGAAAAGTAAAAATCAGAGTTTGGCAAATGTGGCCGGATTCCGGCAAGAAATTTTGACCGGATCCGGCCAAAATGGCCGGAATCTTCCGGATCCGGCCGGATTAATGGCCGAATCAGGTCATATCCTGCCGGATCCCAGCCATTTTGGCCAGATCCGGTCATATCCAACCGGATCCGTCCAGATCAGGACGGATCCCGGCCGTTTTGGCCAGATCCAGCTGGCTTGGCCGAAATTCGGCAATATTCCAGTCGGAATTGGGTCCGCCGGTGGCCGGATTCCGGGGCTGGCAAAATTCCGGTAGCCGGATTCTGGCGCCAGCAGGATTCTGGAGACAGGATGTTGTCGGACTCCAGCGCCGACTGGATTCCGACAACCGACAATTGTTAAATTCTGACAATCGGATATCAAACATGCGTATAAGGACGAAGAGCTTAATTTCGGAAAATGATTTACGGTTTTAAAAATCGTAAATCGTTTTCCGAAAATTAAAGAAACTTTTACAGTCAAACCGAAAATGATTTTCGTTGACCATTATTTTCTCCCCTACCAAACACCGAAAAATGTCAAAATCATTTTTCAAAAATTATTTTATGTTGAAACAAACGGAGCATTAGAGGATGTTGACACAAGAACAATAATAAATTATAAGTTCTCAAAGTTTTGGTGAAATTTCATATTTTATGAATTCAAATCAAATTAAGAAAGTGAATGCCAAATTTAGAAAGAATAATATATAATTTTTTACCTAATACAGAAATCAAAAAACACACTTGGCCTCACTACAAAAATATATGGTCTTTAGTGACAACTAAAAGTCATTGCTAAAGCCTAAAGGTCTTTAGGTCATCACTAACAAGTATACGCAATGACTTTTGTCGTCGCGGTTATCTGGTCGAGAATACGTATTAGCAACGACTCATGTAATTGTCGTTGATAATACTTATTAACAACGGCAAAAATAGTCACTAATATCTAAGAACATGAGAGGGCATACCGTCGCTAATATGAAACTTATAAACGACGACATGAAAAGTCATCGTTGATAAGTAAGTTTGAATTCTTTATTTTATTTATTTTTTTGTTAAATATGGATTTATTATTTTTCCTTAATATCAATGCAGCTCACTACAAGAAATAAGGCCTTTAGCGACAAGCCGACAACTAAAAGCCGTTGCTAAAGATCTTTATCTCTTTTCATAAGGCCCCCAAGAAATAAGGCTCTCAAAATATCAGTCATTCTATGGATAGTCGTCTAAACTATCAACGTTTGGACTCTGACCTCCAAACTATCAAAACTACTGAAAAAGACTTATTTTGATGAAATATACCCATAATACCTTGTCACGTGTCATTTTTAAATTTAAATTAAAAATTAAAAAACTAAAAAAAATTAAAGAAATTAAAAAACTAAAATTTTATTTTTTAAATTGAGAATAATCTTAGTAGATTAAAATTTTATTTTACTTTTTTTTTCTCGAAATAAAAATAAAAGCTCATTTTAAAAAATAAATATTATGACAAAATTATATCATAAATATGGGGCATTACTTTTTTTGAATTTACTAACCCATAAATCACTATTGATTTATAACATTATTAATCCAACGACTTACAACAAAGAACGATAAAGGTGGACGGCCAAGATCTGTCCACAATAGCAACTCTGAAAAATTAATAACTAATTAATTAATTAATTAAAAAATAAATAAATTAAAATTAAAATAATTAATATAAAAATAAATAAAAAAATAAATAATTTTAAAAATAATAATAATAATAATAATAAATTAATATTTATGGTGGCTCGCGGCCAGAGCCACCCCTCCCTCATTTGACAAAACAACACAACCCCATCATAAAATCTCGAGTTCAACGTATACCCAGATATCAAAGCATTGCAACAAACAATCAGATTTCTTGATTAGTCACTTTCATCAAACAAGTTGTGTGCACAATCAATAGAAGAGGATGTACAGTACATTGATATCAAAGAAGTCTGTACAAAGGGTTCGCGCTTGCACCCGGTCCTGATGACGTGGCAATGGAGCTGTGCGCCGGATATTGGGAGAGAGAGTGCGGCAATGACAGAGAGAGAGAGAGGGGGGGCCGGTGGGGGCCATGGCCCCCCTCAACTCTTAAGAAAAAAATCAAAAATTAAGGTAAAATAAAAAATAAAAAATAAAAAATTAAGGTTTTTTTTGTCTATGGGCCTCTAGCAAAAATTTTTTTTGGCCCTATTGGCCCATTCCCTTTTATCATTTCTTCAACTAGTTTCATCTCATTTGGAACAATGGATAGCTTTATTATCAAAACTTTTTCCTTTAATATTTCTAGGGTAGCAATGGATATGTCTGAGACGGTAACAATGGAAGGAGCTTTACAAAGTTGTAAAGGCTTTGTTCAAAGTAAATTAAAAGAGTTTAGTAAAGCAGTGCATTGGAAAAAAAGATGTGTGGATTTGAGGAGTCACACACATGACAAAGCTCGATTTCTTAAGGATGTGTGGCAAAATAACATAAAATGAGAAAAATAGCTAGATGACATTAGAAAAGTCTAGAAGATATGCGTTTCATTTGTTTAGTGTTGCGTTTAACAGAATGTGTTTTGTGTAAAATATAATGTGTTTTGTATAACAGTTAGTGGGCTATTGTATTAATTAAAGTGGGTCGTTCTAACAAAAGAAACAGGAAAATGTTAGCTTCAAGAGCTATATCATTCAGGCAAAGCCTTGTGAGAAGGCCAAGAAGCATACAATTCATCCAACTGACATTTCTCAGTTTCAGTACAGAAACTGATACCTTTTTTATTTTATTTTTCATTTTCTGAATCTTTGGATAGCAGTTTTCTTTACTTTTTATTTATTTATATTTTTTTTTCCAAAAAACTCTTTTCACTTTTGCTTAATTATTGATTTTTAATTTGAAAGGAATAATAAAAATATCAAAATTAGGTTACGTTTAATTTACTTAAAATTAGCCTTTATATATATACTTTAATTAACCCCTACTTAAGAAAAAAATTTATTTGCCCCTCATATTAAAATGTCTAGCTCAATCCCTGGAGTGCGGTGCAGGATTTGAGAACGAAAGGAAAGGAGAAGGCATTGGGTGAATCGCCAGAGAGGAGCATTTGGCGGTAGAGAGTCAGAGGTTGGGTGAATTGGCCTTGCTTTGCTAGTTCTCTTAGGCGAGTGTTCCATGGGCTGGTTGTGATTGTGCTTGTGCGTGTGCTCGTGGTTACGGTGGTTTGGAGGTTTAGTAGTTTGTTTGTGTGAGAGATGAGTGATTGTTGGCAGCCACCCCCTTCCCAAATACTAAATTTTTATTAAAAAAAATAAATAAATAAATTTTAGTTTTTTTTAGTTTTAATTTTTTTTAATTGAAAAATAACACGTAATAGAGGTATTATGGACATATTTCGCCACATGTGTCTTTTTCAAAAGTTTTAGTAGTTTGGAGTCAGAGTTCAAGCGTTGGTAGTTCAAAGAACTATCCGTAGAATGATTGGTAGTTTGAGGGATTAAATTGTAATTTTTTCTAAAAGAACCTCTTTATCTCGTCGATAGTAATTAATTAGGGAAAAGTACACATAACCCTCTCAAACTACCACTCAATTGTCAATGTACCCCACAAACTACCAATTGTGTCAATGTCCCCCCTTAAACTACTAAAAAATGTCAATGTCCCCTCTAAGACCAACAAAAAGACAAAAATGACCTTAATTTTTTTTAAATAAGACAAAAATGTCCTCATAAATTCAAAAAATTAAAACTAAAACTAAAAAATTAAAAATTTTAAAAAAATTAAAAAAAGAAACAAAAAAAGAACAATTTTTTTTTTCTTAAAAAAAAAAAGTAAACAAAAAATAACTGAAATTTATTTTATTTTAAAAATAAAACAAATTAAAAAAACCAGTTTTTATTAAATTAAAAAACGAAAAAAAAACAATTTTTTTTTTAAAGAAAAAGAAAAAATAACTGAAATTTATTTATTTAAAAGAATAAAACAAATTAAAAAAAAACGAAAAAGAACATTTTTTTAAAAAAAAGAAAACGAAAAAAAAAACTGAAAATTATTTTTTTAAAAATAAATAAATAAATAACAGTTTTTATTTTTTTTTTATTTTTTGGAATAAATTTTTGTTATTTTATATTTTTTTAATAATTTTTTTTTTTAGTTTTATTTTGTTTTAATAATTTTATGAAGGGCATTTTTGTCATTAGGGGGACATTGACATTTTTTGGTAATTTAGGGGAGGATATTGACACAATTGGTAGTTTGAGGGGTAAATTGACAATGAGGTGATAGTTTGAGGGGATTATATGTACTTTTCCCAATTAATTATTAGCAACGATTTTTGTAGTACTCATGGTTGCCCCGTCGACAATACTCATTAATGATAACACAATTGGTTGTTTCTAATAACGTTTACTAGTAGTATACAAACGGAGCGGTTATAACAGCTTTAAAACCGTTAACCACTATCCACATAACTGCATAACCGCTTTCAAAAGCAGTTATAAATAACCGCTAACCGCTTAGGCGAAGGTGATTAGCGGTTATAGAGTTTGAAAAAAGAAGCTAATAACCGCTAACCGTCTTCCCATATATATATATATATATATATATATATATATATATATATAGGAAAATGATAAAAATACAATTAGTGCACAACCCCGAAACACATTGAGGCACTACTATATATATATATATATATATATTATTATCCTCTTTCCTTGCTTCCAGATCCATTAACCTCTCCATTATCTCCTTCAGTTTGTCAGCTCTTCAACAAGCCTTTTGTCACTTTCGAAACCTAGCTAAGTCGTGTTCATCAACAGATACCTTGCTGGCAGTCGTTGACATAGGTAATGACTTTCCTTCCACTTCAACCTTCTCCACATGCATTGGAGCCTCCTTGACAGTTTCAGATCCATTAGTCATCAAATCATCAACTTTGGTTTACAAAGTGACAGCAGTAGACAAATGGGTTTCCACTTCACTCTCTTGGACTTCATTATTTACCAATCTGACATGTTCGTCCTTCTCAGACTCAAAAATAGTAGGCTTCTCATCAGTTGCCCGGAAGCTTTTAGTCCCACACCGAAAGAATAAGAGAAGCTAGAAGTGAACACTGGAAATAAAAGAAAAACCCGGAAGTTCTTAGTCCCACACCGAAAGAATTAAAGAAGCTGGAAGCGAACACCGGCTATGAAAGAAAAATGGAGGCTTTTAGCAGAGCATGTCTTTCTTAGCCCAAAAGTGGCCAAAACCAGCCCAAATTGGTTGCAAACCAGCCCAAAACTGATTTAAAATTGGCCTAATATCTAAATCGCTTTTCAAAAGCAAATATAGTTGCCGGTTATTTATTCTATAATTACTAACCGGTTAGAAATTTTAGCTAATAATTACCTGTTATAATTGTTTTTACGCCCCCTAAATTTAGGGGTCGTCGTTGACGTTAGGAACATGAAACGGCGTGTGGATTACAAAAACTGTTCCTGATAGCGTGATATGTTCTTATTCACTGGCGACCTTAATAGTCGTTGTTGATGTGTTCTTATCAGCGATGACGACAAGTCGCTGATAAGTTTGCATTATTTATTTTTATTTTTTTTTTAAAAAAAAAGCAATTGCCAATGTTAGGGAGAAAACAGATGGCGTACAAGGGTTGTCCCGCGTATAGAAAATTCATTACATAGAATCATGGCATAGGAAATTCATTACAAAAAAAAAAAGGAAAAATGTTGTCCTCAAGACAGTTTTTAATTGTTCAAAACTTAAGTTGCAACAGAAAACAATGACATTGATTAATTTGAATTAATCAATGAAATTAGTAGCTAACATTAAAGGGTTGCAGCCCTAGTACAAATGCAGTATACAAGTTAACCCCTAATCCTAAGTAAAAAAATAATATATATATATATATATATATATTAATAAATAAGAGAGGTGATACAAAAACATCACTTATACACCCACCCCATGTGTAGGTGTGTAATTTTTTTTTAATCTTTTTCCAATAAAAAATATATAAAATAAAAAATAAAAACCTGCAAAATTAGAAACATTCTTCTTTCTCAAGTTGTCGAGTGTCAATATTTTTCCTAATTATGTCATCCAAAAAAAAAATAGCACCCACAAAGGAGCCTTGACTCTCCATATGCTCTTCTATGGAAAAGATGATCCATTCCGGCTAGTTAACACTTAATAAAATGAATTCACTTAAAACTTGCCCCTTTTAGAAGGACTCCATACTATTCTATCCTCATTTTCTTGTCTTAATTAGAAAGAATACAACCTCTAAAAAAAAGATACTACCACCTCCACCTCCCAATCCTGAATTTGTCTAGCAAAAAATGACATCTCACTGAATAGTCTCTTCTCGAAACTGCATGTTATTTGCGTTCCACACAACCTTCCTTTGAGCAATACTAAACAAATTCGAATAAGATATCTGCATGTTATTTGCGTTCCACACAACCTTCCTTTGAGCAATACTAAACAAATCCGAATAAGATATCTTCTAAAGATTATTCTCACACTAAGCATCATGCCAAAAACATACTAACCTTTGACCTAATCCCCACTTCAAACTTAACAAAATTAGAAAACTTTTCCCACCCTTTTCTAATATGTTTCCACACTCCCACTCCAAATGACTCCATTATCTCCTTAGAACGCCAACTTCCCCCTATACTATCATATTTAGTCTCAACCACCAATTTTCATAATGCCTCTCTATCCATGGCATATCACCACAACCACTTTTCTAATAGGGCTCGATTGAACTGAATCAAATTTCTTATTCCCAACCTACTTGATTTTATTGAGGTGCAAATCCTTACCCAATTCACTAATTGGAATTTAAACTCATTCCCAATACCACCCCCATTATAAAACCCTTTGAAGTCTCTCTAGCCCATTAGTCACTCTCGCTGGAATAGGGAAAAGAGACAAGTAATATGTAGGTAGATTAGATAGAGTACTCTTGATCAGAGTCAATCTACCACCCTTAAATAGATAAAGTTTCTTCCATCCAGCTAACTGTCATTCCATTTTTTCAATATCGTCATTCCAAAAAGAAGTGGCCTTATAAGAAGCTCCAAATGGCAAATTCAAATATTTCATTGGCAACGAAGAGAGTACTCTACACCCAAGAATACTGGCATCTCAAAGTCTCATTTGGGAATAGAGAAGAATCTCAATTCTTCTCTATTTTTTTAAAAAACAAATCATATTTTATTCAATTTTTTCAAATTTTTTTAAATTTTATCTCATAAAGTCAAACCTCGAAATTCATGCAGTGAATTCTAATTCTAAAAATTCAATTCCCAAACGAACCATAGCCTCTCAGCCCTTAGCTCTCGCTACGCTCAACATTGTGGCCGAAGGTGCATTTCCTCCCATCTCCCTTTTTTTTATTTCTTTTATTTTTTTTTATTTTGTTATTCCTTTATTTTGGGTTTGGTTATTTCACATTGTCTGGAACTTTTATGGCTCGATGTTGGGATGATCTTGGTTGGGCTATGGCCGAATGGTTGTGTTGGGGTGTTGGATTGGCTTTAATTTTACGTGGAGGATGATTGTGGTTGTTTGGCTAAACCCATATTGTGTTGATTTTCTGGATGTAATTGGATATATAATATAATCATCATGCAGTGGAAGTTAACCCAACTTTTTATGGCGGTGGTGGCAATTCTGCCCTGTTTCTGATGCTTCTAAAAAGGATATTTTCATGTCTTATAAATAAATTACCACATGAACTCAGGGAGTAGTCCATTGGATAGTTATTGCTCAGCACAAGATTTGAAAGATACTAATTTTTATGGAGCATATTTCATGCTTTTGTCAGTCATTTGCCTTGTTTGTTTAGTAGAACATGATTTGGTTCAGCTCTTGATATTGAGTACTAGACCATTGAAATGTTCACGAGGTTTCAGAGCCTTACTTTCTCGGATCGGGATCCCCTATAATTTTTTTAAAATTGTAAATTCTCAAATTATGAAATGTTTATACAATAAGAGTAAGGGTTGATCGATTGAGTATTCAACTTTCTTATTAAAGTCCCCTCTATGGAATGCACTGAGTTTTAGATGTATACATAGGCAAAGCCGTGTGCAATGAAAGATGCAAGCACGGCTTGGCGAGGGATTTTTTTGACTTACTTTTTAACAAGTAAATTATCTACCCCATCCGACTAGTTCCGGGTTCGAGTCCCGGGCAACCCATTAGCATTATAATATCTAAATTATATATATAAATCTGAATTCTATATTCTATTCTATTTTTGTTTTTTTACATTGTAATATTTTGCATCATTGAATGGACCCATTATCATTAACTACTCTCCAGAAAGGCTTTAACATGGCAGTCCTATTCCAACCCTAAATAGTTCTTAACCCAGTCCACCTTCATCCTTCGGTCTACATTAGACTAGCTGATTGTATAGATCTTATAGGTGGGTTCGGGGCTTGACCAAAAAAAATCCCAAATGCTCAATTAAATTGATTTCAAGATCTTCTCCAGAAGCCTTAAAGTGGACGACCAATAGATGTGAAGGCTTGCAAGCACTGAGGAGATTAGCTTCATTCTTCCAAAGTATGAAAGCAACCTTCTTTTCCAATTGCTAATTCGGCGATTGAACTTGTCCCAGAGGGGGAGACAGTCAGAGTGTCTCAATCTGGTAGATAGTAAGGGCAGTCCCCCAGTATTTTAGAGGGAGTTGCACCTCACGGAAGCCAAGAGTACGAATGATTTTTCGTTTGACCCTATAACTGGTGGCCGAGAATGATAGGGAACATTTGGCTTTCTTTAATCCCAAGACCTGCCCAGCTGTGAAACTCATTCAGCACTTGGTTGATGGCCAACGCATTACGCACGGAGCTATCTGCGAAAATGAGCACATCATCAGCATATATTATATTAGAAAGATAGAGTTTTTAAAATCTTCTTGAATGGGTGATCAGGTTGTTTTTTACTTCCCTGTTAAAAAGCTGGCTGAATATTTCCATGACTAGGATGAAAAGATAGGCTCTAAGAGACCTGGCTCAAACCGCAGCCCCGCCCCTGAAGAAGATAGATGGAGATCCGTTATTCATAACTGCAAAGGACACTTTGGGGATACATTCTCTAATCCATCTTACCCAAATTTCAGGAAACTTCAAGGATTCAAGGGTATTGAAGACAGCATCCCAACGAACGGAGTCGTACGCCTTGCGAATATCTAACTTGGTGCAAAACTTAGGAGTTCCTTTGTCTCTATGAAAGTTACGGACCAGCTCGTGAGCCAGAATAATGTTTTCACTGATGTTCCTGTCTTTAATGAAAGCCGACTGATGGGGACCCACCAACTCATCAAGCACTTCCCTAAGCCAATGCCCAAAAATTTTTGAAATTTTCTTTACGAGCATGTTGCACAATGAAATAGGTCTGAACTCCTTAAAGACCTCTGGGTTATCAACCTTGGGGATCAGCACAAGGAAAGTTGAGTTGACCTGTTTTAACAACTTTCCACTTCGAAAGAAGTTCGATACAACTTTGCACACATCATGTTTGATGATTTCCCAACAGACCTGAAAAAGTGGGCATTGAAACCACCCAGACCCGGGGCTTTATCTGATTTAAAACTCAGCACAACCTTCTCGATTTCATCCGCCGTGACCTGTCGAATTAATCCTAGCTACTGATCCTCAGTAAGGACTCTCTCAAACTTAAAATTGCTGATGTGCATTTAAGTCGTTTCATGCATCGAACGGCATGAAAAATGCTACATATTAAAAATGTGACATGTTAATGATGAGAATTGAGTATATTTTTATCAGGTTCTTACACTTTATGTCATATAAAAGCTTTGAGCAAAAAAACTACCTTTTGGGTTAGTAAAGAAGAAGTGTATCTTGAAAAGTGGGAAAAAAAAAAAAAAAAGGGGGTCTTTTGGAATATATATTATATTTTTCCACGATAACATGTCATATTTTAAATATATAGCATTTTTCACGTTATTCGATATAAAAAAAGGCTTGAATTCATATAATTTGAGAATTCAAATTTTTTTAAAATTGTAGAGAATCCTAATCCAGATCAACTAAGCACTGATGGAATACTCAGCCAATGAGGATTTTGCTTATCAGAAAACGTCTACCAATTCGTGGTGTTACCTGAATAGCAGGAGTGATATGTTTTCTGGCTTTAGTTTTTCTGCCCTGAGTGCACTCTGATAATTTTCATTTTAAAATTAGAATTTCATTTTCTGTTAATTTTCTACACTATCTTAATTTTCACTGAAAAATTGACACAGACTTTGGGTTTACTGCCAAATAAATAAATAATAAAATAAAATAAAATTAGGCTCTTAAAAGAGGCTCAATGTAGGCCTGAAAACCCATACTTAAAAAGTGGTTTATGTGGTGTGGTTATAAGTTTTATTAATCATTAACCAGTAGTTAATTCAAAATTGCTAACCACCTAAGGCGGAATGATTGCAGTTACTTAAATTTGATAACCACCTAAGGTGATTGCAGTAGTGGTTAGAGCCAATAACCGCTAACTGTAACCACTTGTACACCCCTAATCTTAAGAAGTCAAAGCATTAAGTTAGTGAGAGAATTAATAATAGGTAAGTGTTATTCCGACCAACTTAGGGAGTTTGTATCCCTGCCCATAAGAGCTTCTAACTTCGTCCTTGCCAAGGAGATTATGCTTGAAGAGATTCTAATATTCAGGAAATTCCATGATGATTTTCCTAATGAGTTACTAAATTTATCTCCGGGTCAGGAGATTGAGTTCTCCATCAACCTTCTTTCGAGGATTGCACCAATCTCTACAGTTCCTTACCATAGAGTAACGAGTACTGAAGGGGCAACTCCAATATATATATATATATATATATATATATATATATATATATATATATTACAAGCAATAAAAAGTTTAATAAGGGTGGTCTCCTCAACAGCAAACCAAAAAAATAAAATAAAAAATAAAAATAAAAATAAAATAAAATAAAAAAAACTGTATCAAGTTTGTAAACAACAGACAGGAAATATGTGTGTTTAAAACCCAAATGTGTAATAAATGTCCCAATCCTCTACACCTTGGGCATAAGCCAAGGAATGTGCCGTAGAAAGAGGTATAGGCACCAAAACAGAGGACCGTAGGGATATGAACCTCGTGAGATCTTTCAACTCTATCTGAACCTCCAATTAAAGGGACGCGGGTAAGGGCATGACCCTCGAAAGACCCTTCAACCCTACCCGAACTTCTGCCAGGTAAAAATTACAACCACCAAAAGAAGGTTGAATAGGGAGATGCACTGTAGAGATCATAACAGAATTTGTCGTCAAGAAGTACTCAACTCCAGATACAAAGGTCTCCACAACAAGATAAAACCACAATAAATGGGGAGATAGTATCCCACAAACAGCATAAAAAGAAAATAAAAAATAAAAAATCCATTAGCAACAACTCCGGCAGATGGAGCAACGAAGGAAGGCGGAGACTAGCCTGAGCGTGTAGCACGTGTTGGCCACTCTTCGGCAAGTGGTGGCCCCGCTCCAGCACATAGTGGCCACGCTTTGATGCGTGGTGGTCCGATGATGACGCGGAGGGTGGCATTGAGAAGAGGGGCGGCCGGTGGTGCCAATGGTGGGGCGCGTGTGGCAAGGCAGTGGACAGAGGAACTAGATCTAAGTTGGAAAAACCTAAATCCACTTTCCTTTGGTGGCCCGTGGGAATGGACAGTGGAGTAGAGCGGTAGCTGGATTTGAAGGAGACAGACCTTACAAACAGTAAAACTGAAGAGATGCTGCCATTTTTGTAGGAAAACGAAGGGAAAAAAAGAACAAAAATGACTGAGAACAGAGAGAAAATAACACCACACAAGGCGGAGAGGATCCTCCTCCCTTGGGGGAGGTGGGTTTTAAATTTTTCGCTAGAGAGAAGCTAGCGTAAGGAAATAAACCCCAAGGCCTTTTCCGCATACTAGAACTCCAATAGTTTTTGAAATCCATATATAATTTGCTGAAATATATGATTAATGATTTAGAATCTCATTTTATGTTGTTGGAGATGATTCCCATAGCATGAAAGGGCAAATTGGACGTTCGACGTGTCAGAAGGGTATACTCCATATTACTAGTCTGCCTGGCAAATGATTTGCGATGTGACTGAAATATCTTTGGAGTAAACTTTTATTTTTGGAAACTTCATTAAAGAGTGCAAAGTACAGTATTATATTTCTTTCGTCTCTCTCAGCCACGCGGCAAACAAATGGCCTCCACATACAGATTCCTCAAAACCAATCAGCTTAGAAGATGAACGTGCATGGTTTAGCTTGAATGTGGCTCATGCTAAAAAGTAGAAACTCTACTCTGCATAATGAACCACAAAGACTACTTCCAGCCAAAAATAAAAACGGGGACAAGGGCATTAGCATCTGTAGAAAGGATTCTAATATCAAAATGGTTTCTTTTCATAAGAAACGAGGCCATGGACACTGCCTTCAATTTGTGCTGCTCCTGTCCGAACCTGAACAAACCACCAAATAAAAGGCCAAAGTCAGACCATGAAATCAAACATCCGTATGTGGCCAAAAACATATATATATATATATATATATATATATATATATATATATATATATATATAGTTCTCAAGTCATCATCACACCTGTAGAATAGCTAAAACAAGCAGACAAGTTGTCATGAATTGTATTTTGTCCTTACAACTTTTCAACATGAAAGTTTCCACTGCACTAGTTTGTGGGCGTCACACATTGAGCATGCTGTGATTAATAATAAATATTATCCAAGCATGCTGTGATTAATAATAAATATTATCCAACACCACAATTCCAAAAATGAAATTACCTTCCCAAGAAATACACATTAAGCATTAGAGAGTATAACTAGAGAGTACAAAGTCAAATTAATTGAGATCAACATGGAGGAACAGACTAATTAAATTGACGTGGGTGAACTGCGTCTGCCGAGGGGGAGCCCCCTTGGTCGTTGGAAGAAGCTGTCACGATACTTAATTGACAATGCTGACACTAATTAAATTGCCTTCAAATGACCTAATTTAAGGGCATTGTGGACCGGATGTGTTACAGACAAACTTCTCAACAAAAAGAATACTATTACTGGGTCAACTGTCATGTTAAATTTCTCTAACAGCCACTGGATAGTAGGTTTATATCCTATAAAGTTATTTCCCAACACTTGCACGGTAAGTATCAAATGAGTACCATTCACAGACCTGCCAAACCCCTCGTTTAGGTCAAAGATTCCACTCAGACTAGAAAAATTGGGTGATATATTGGTCTAAGAATACCCCTAAGAATTCAGAAGAGAAGAAAACCAGACAATTGGAGCCTTGGCTGTAGTAACCCATCATTCTTGAAATCACAGACTACGAAAGAATTTTTCGTACATTACCTATCAAGTTTCTGCAACTTCCTGTCACCTTAAGCACTTTGATCTGGCTTAGTAAGACTCTTGCCAAGAATTCTTTCATTTTCCCCCTTGATTCTTTTTAATATATAAAGTTGCCCAAGTTTTCTTGAACAAGAAAAGACATGAAAAGGAAAAAAGAAGATGCAAGTTTTGTCCACAAATTAATCTTGCAAATCACTGTGAAATGAGAGATATAACTTTTAAATTTTAACACCAGAGTAAGTATAATTAGTCATCTCAAAAACCCATTTCCACTGATTGGACAAGGAAAAGAGTTATTAAAGGAACAAGGAATTATCCAATAACACAAATTAAGATAAAAGTTTCTTGATAGTTTTGCTCTATAACAAACCCTCTTTTATGATTATATATGAGATTCAAGTTGCATTATGTAACAAACAATTGCTCATATTTGGGTGAAACTCACCCGCAAGTGACAAGCTAGGATGAATTGCTTTTAACAGAAGAATAAGTTCTAACCAGAACAATTGCTAATAAGACTACCTCAAAATACTTCTTGATGTACAAAAGCTATAGAAGAATACCAAATCATGCTCACGGCCATAGATTAAAATTACAAATACAAAATGCTAAGCCATACCTCTAGCCTTAATACCCCTCTTCTTAAGAGGTCGTGAGCAGTCTGCAGAGAGGAGGCACCAAGATCTTGAAACCCTTGCTTGACTGCTTGCAATGTGTAAGGTATAAACTTCAGAACAGAACCTTTATCTGAAACGGCTCCAACAACCCCCTGAGCAATTTTTAGCTTAGCTGTGTCACCCAAATATCTTGCATCACTCCCTTTAGTCATAGCTTCTAGGGAGCCCATACCTCGATACTTTTTGACCCGGTGACCATTCTGGTATAGCAAAATTAAATATTCATAATACTGAAATATTAGCTTAAGCAAAGGCCAATTGTGTGTCCACTTGGGGAGTGGGAGGAGGAGGGGGTGGGAGGGAGGCGGGGGATTTCATGAAGCAATAAAAAATTGATAAGTTTCAAAGATCAAGGAATAGTGAACAGCATGTTGCAGGTGGAAAACCTAAACAGCCACCAAACATCAAAACATTTATACATTTTTATGCATATCAAAGTATGCACATTGCTCAAAATTTTAAGGTAGACACGCTTGAATCATATAGGGCATCTTTGAGTCGGTATCTTTGGGTCAAATGGTCTACAGCATTTCCAAGCAAACAAAAGTACTTTTAGCTAAATCCTTCAAATTGCTTTTCGGTATAAGACAAGAACAAATCCATTATAGGCATGGAATACAACCAACTTTACAGTCTCCTGTGAGTTCCAAATTCCCTTCCTGGCTTCATTAGGCATGTGCCCAAAAGTTAATTGAACTCTAAGTCACTATCTTACTTTAAAATTAAAAATTCCGAAAATAGACATTACTCTAAAATCATCTACCATTGTCCAAAACCCAAAAACCCAAAACAAAGCCCATCATGCGAGTGAGAAAGGCCCAAACCCAAGCCAAGTGAAATGTGCGTTTCAACTTAAGCCCACATCTAAGTGGGTGACGAAGACACAGGCTGGAGAGACCTCTTCTTCGGGTAAAGGCTCAAGTGTGGGAGCAAGTTAAGAGAGCTTGAAAGTGGGTCAAGCGGTTGCTTGCTCCGCTCAACTCAGCTTTACTCCGGTGGTTTCACTAGCAGTCCTCGATTACAGGGATGGCGGTGCCGAAGATGCTCCGAACCTTTTGGAGGGTACACACGACGGGTTTATGCTTGCCAGCAGTCATCCATACACGGTGGAGCCTCTGAATGTCCAATCGCAGCATCTGTCTCTCCCACCTCCTGATTTTTCCAGTGATGAGGCTGCATTGGTTTCCCTCAACACTGGGCTCTTGGTTTTGGATGTTGGCGGCAATGCAAGCAGGTCAGGAAGGATGCCTTGAAAGTTTCGCAAGATGGTTCTAACAAAGGTAATGTGGTTGATTCTGTTTGTTTGAGAAATGATGGTTTGAGGGATGGGTGTGACGTGGGTGGTGTGGATAGGAGTGGTTCTCTTGTTAATGTAATATCACCTTGTTTGGATTTGAAAGTGTTCTCTAGGGAGGAGCCCATCCCGCTGAATTCCTACCCCTCGTTTGCAGCAGAGTGCAAGGGCAAAGTCCTCAGCTTGGGTATTGCAGAAAGTGAGGGAAATCCGTCATCATGTGAGGATTTTGAAGAGGGGCTTATGGCCTTGCTCACGGCCATTGAAGCGAGCCACTCACAGAAGGAGTTGACCTGTAGTTCCAAACTGGTCAACAAAGTAAATAGAAAATTAAGAAGATTATCATTTTGCATCAACTATGATTCGAAAGGTGGTAGTTCTAATCGATGCAAAGTTAGAAAGTGTCCTATGCTTGATTCTTTATGAAGCCTAAATTGTTATCATGCAATGTGAGAGGGTTGAATGAGGCGACAAACACCTTAGAGTCAAAAACTTGCTCAAACAGTTCAAGGCAAATGTTATTACGAGGAGACAAACGCCTTATAATATTTTAAGTTTGACAATGTGGCTAAAGGCCGAAGGCTTTATGGACAGGGTGAAATAGTGGTGGACTTATTATTTTCAAGGCTCCCAAAGCTTCATTTTGGCTCACAAACTTAAGGCCTTGAAAGCCGATTTAAGAATATGGAGCAAGTGTTTGGTAATGTGGAGAACCAGAAAAAGATTCTTTTGGATAAATTACGAGTTCTTGATGGTTTGGAGGAAGAGAGAGCTTTATGCAACTAAGAAGTTGAGGAAAGACAAAGTTATTCTTGATTTGAAGAGGGCTACCTTATTGGAGGAGATGAGTTGGAGGCAAAAGTCCTTCACACTTCGGTTAAAAGAGGGTTACAAATGCATAAAATTTTTCTATCAAGTGGCTAACTTGAATACCAGAAACAACTCCATTGAGATGTTGGTATATGGTTTAGTTCCGCTCAAACTAAGATCAGGGAACACAATGTGCAATTCTATGTAAGATTGTTTACCGCATAGTTTAGTTAACTGCCAAGCTAAATGATGGTTCTATTTTGCCTTTTATGATGTCTTTGAAGGCCGCGTGAAGACGAGTAGAATTAAAGTCTTTCTTTCTCGAAACTCTTTACCACTGGATAGTTGCCGTCGACTATCTAATTTTGCTTAATTTTCATGATTTTGTATTTTACACTTTCTCCTTCTAGTTAGGTGTATCTCTTGTATACTTGCGTACCTGGATTGCGTCTTTTGTGCTTTTTAATGATATCTCAATTATTTATCAAGAAAATAAATGGTACTCACGTACAAACTACTCTAGTGACTTTAGCTTTAAAACACATCCATTGAAAGTCAAGCCTTCTTCCAAGACCGGTCCTTTAGAAAAGCCCAATAGATAAACGAGAAGAATAGCAGTAAGCTCTAATTACATAAGCTTCATTATAGATGACAATCAACGTAGATTAGTAACCAACACAATGACAGATTGTAAGTTTACTCTTGCATACATCACATGTACTAGGGTCACGCCTTTTAGCTCTCATTTAATAGGGTATTACTTTAACAATAAAGATGGATTAGACGTCTAAGCATCCCTAGATCATGCTGCTATGAAAGAAAATGCATAGCTAGAAGAAATTCCAATGCACGTATCTTCTAGGAAAGATTCTTTACGAGCTACTAAGCAATTTCTCTAACTTATTTTGAACACTTAAAATGGCCGCGTTGCTTTAGTAAGATAATTGCAGATAATAAAGGGAATGATATCAGCCACTAGAATATCAAAGTTTGATCTAAATTGCAATTTATCTTGGAGCATAAGAAGGAAGTAGCTTCATTAGTTTTAGGGTAAAGTCCACTTTTTGTCCTCCAACTTTTGTTAATGTTTCAATTTTGTCCCTATTATTCCAATTGTAGCAATGTTGCTCTTCAAAGTTTAACAATATGTCAATTCTATCCCTCCGTTCAAAATCAAGCTAATAGAGCAATATGTGCCAAATCAATGATATGCGACCATGTACATGCCATATCACAAAAAAGAAAAAAAGAAAAAAAAAATCTTAAACTTAATTTGTTTCCATTTAATTAAAGGATAAATGCATTTTTTGTCCATGTTGTTTAAGTTTATGACAAATAGCTCCCTAACTTTTAAAAAGTGATATGGCCTTGAAAGTGGTTAGGCCACCCCCTCTGAGCATATCTAGGGGTTTTTAGGCATGACAGAAGACAAATATGGATCTGTTCGGATCATACCCATGTGTTTGGGTCCGAAGTCATGGTTATGTTATGGTTATGTGACAAGTTTAAGGAGTTGGGGGGGGGGGGGGGGGGGGGGGGGGGGATGATAAGATTATCTGATTGTTGATCAGATAGAATTAGCACTGTTGAGAACAGAGAGTGGATAAATGAACTTAGTAGGAGGGAGGTTTTGTACTCTATATTTGGGAGGGTGGGGCTGTTCTTTTGTCTTTTAGAGAGAGAGAGAGAGAGAAAAAAAAAAAAAAAAAAAAAAGATTACTAGTCTTTGCTAGGTTCAGCCGGGCTGGGAAAGAGTGCGTATAAAGAGAGAGGAAAAAAAGATTTTTCTGAAAATGGAAATTTATCTTTAATTGGAAATAAAATGGAAAGAATTTAATAATTCTAAGTTGACATGGCATGTGACATGGTTCCCACGTCAGCAATAGTCACATCACTAACACTGAGCTTTTTGGATGGATAAGATAAAATTGTTCCAATTGATGTAATAACGAAGAAAAAGAAACACGACGGTAAGTTGGACAAAATACTTAGCATTTTTTTGTTATTACTATGATAATAACTAAAAAAAAATAGCAAATGATTATAATACCTACTTTCTTAGGGACAATCATAACCAATAATGTCCAAATATTCCCAATGATGCGCAATTTGCAGGGACGTATAAGAGAAGGAAAAAAAAAATGACTGCTTAATGGCAATCCAAGAATTGAGAAAGAAAAAATTCCATTCTTGGCATGAGCAGCATAATATCTGCTTCAGTAACACATAGGAACATGTGATAGAAATGTCATACCTGATACTCATAAGCACCAGGAGCCTCAGTGCTTCCAGCTAAGAAGCCTCCCATCATTACAGTAGATGCTCCCAGGACCAAAGCCTTGACAATGTGTCCAGAATTTGAAATGCCACCATCAGCAATGACAGGCACATTGCTTTGTGAAGCAATAGAGGCAACCTTGTAAACAGCAGTCGCCTGAAAAGCAGTAGTAACACAAGAAAAACAATTATAGACAAAATGATGAAGCAAGTATCGTTAAAAGGATAAAATGGCTAAGCTATGTTGATAACCTTTCAGTGGTATTAATTAGTGTTAGAATATTG
Organism: Alnus glutinosa; assembly: GCF_958979055.1. Taxonomy (NCBI): domain Eukaryota; kingdom Viridiplantae; phylum Streptophyta; class Magnoliopsida; order Fagales; family Betulaceae; genus Alnus; species Alnus glutinosa. The sequence goes on from NC_084893.1 coordinate 10,395,564, forward strand.
ACTACAACAACAGTATAACCAATTTTGCCAGTTTACTCATATGTAAGTTTGTGAATACCAGAAGGAAACCCAACATTTGTTTCTAGTATTCTATATTAGAGCTTAGAGGATCTAGTGGCAAAACAGAGAAATGTACCCCCAAAAAGGAGGGGTTGTTACTAGTAATTACATTACTAAGTAAAGGACTGCTAGAAAAGTTATTTTCATTGCTGACACAGCCACTTAGTGCAGCTCAATTGACATAAAAATGCTTTGGAAGCAATCCAATAGGTCTTGCACTGTAGAATTTCCTGCCGTGAAACACACAGATACATGTATGCATATGGACACCCACTCATGCATTAAAAGCCACTCTGCAGGTTATTATTGTATTGCACTGCCTTTCAGACATTGTCAGAGGTCAGTATCCTTGTTAAACAAACATAACATATTCTGTCTGTTTAATGCGAACTCGCATCCAAACATGTAATCAGTAGACCTTACTAAAGAGAACTTAAACAAGGAACGACCAACTTCAACATGCAAAGAATCTTTGGTGAAAAGCTATCTTGATTTTAAACGGTTGCCTTTTATCTTCAAGGCTTCAACCCGTAGAAAGTTTCATCACAGCATCTAATCCAAGTAAATTTTTTTCTTTTCTTTTTAATGACGAGGAACCCATTCAAAGCAGTGTTACTTCGTAGACCCACCCCTGTCAAGCAAATCCCGGACCTGTGCAAAGCCCTCCCTCCCTTTAATCCAAGCAATTTCTCAGCCACAACAGCATCATAATATTCCAAAACACAACTTGAGCTAATACAAAGCTCGATCAATCACATGAACACCAAGCATCAATCTTCCATCGTGCCATTTAAATAACCCAATCAAAACGCACAATCTAAACAACCCAAAAATTAGAAAAGGTTATCTGAATTTGAGGAGTTGTCCGGGCTGAAGGCAAACCCTGCCAAAAGCTCTTTTTTTGCTCTGGAATTTCTGATGAAACTAAGGAGGGTTTATTGGATCTCTTGCAGATGACAAAAGGCAGGTTTCCGGTGAGATATTTGGGAGTTCCTTTTATAACTAAGAGGCTTACAGCAGCAGACTGTGAAGGTTTGGTGGCAAAGTTCACTTCTCGGTTTGATTCTTGGTGTGCCAAGCATTTATCTTTTGCATGGAGGTTACAACTGATTTCCTCGGTGCTTTTCAGCCTTCAAGTCTTCTGGTCTAGTATTTTTATACTTCCCAAACCAGTGATTCGGTTATTGGAGCAGAAACTAAACCGTTTCTTGTGGGAAGTAATGAGAATGCTAAGGCTAAGGTTGCATGGGAGAAGGTTTGTGTTCCGAAAAAGGAAGGAGGCTTGGGCCTTAAGAGGTTAAATGTTTGGAATCAGGCGGCTATGCTTAGGCATATTTGGAACCTCTATGCTCAGGCACGTTGACTTTGGGTGGCATGGGTGGATAAAAATTGGTTGAAGTGGAAGAGTTTCTGGCAAATTCCTATTCTTCAATCATGCTCTTGGAGTTGGAAGCAAATTCTCAAACTTAGAGAGGTGGCTAAGAGGTTTTTGAAGTTTAAAGTGGGAGATGGCAACCGAATATTTCTTTGGCTAGATGTCTGGAATCTGCATGGGTGTCTCCTAGACAAGTATGGCTATAGGGTTGTTTATGATGCAGGTAGCTCAATTGGTGCCAAGCTGTCGACTATTATTCGTAATGGGGAGTGGTATTGGCCTTATGCTAGATCTGATCGAATTGTTGATATACAGAGCAAACGATTGGAGGTAGAGATTGGCAATTCTGATTTGCCTATGTGGAGATGTAAGAAAGGGAGATACACTTGTGCAGAGACATGGGATGCTTTAAGGAAAAAAGAGGTTCCTGAGAAATGGTGGAAAGTGGTTTGGAATCAAGTGGCTATCCCTCGGCATTCCTTCATGTTATGGCTGGTTTTTCGTGATGCTTTAATAACTAAGGAGAGGATGTGTAGGTGGGGATATTCAGGGGACGGTTTGTCTTTTAGGTCAGGGAAGGTTGGAAAACAGAACTCATTTGTTCTTCCAATGTAGTTTCAACAAACGTATTTGGAAAAACCTTATGGCTTCTTGTTTAGTAACTAATCCAGTGGAGACATGGGAGGAGGTGGTGAATTGGAGTATTTCTAATCTGAAAAAAGACTGTCTGAAAACAAGACTGTGCATCCGATGCCTAGGAGCTGCTGTGTACCATATTTGGAAAATAGAAATGACATCCTACATGGGAATATCCCGAGTTCAGAGGAGGTAATTCTGGCTAAGATAAAATGGGAGGTGAGAGCCAGATTTTTGGTGAAGGGAACTTACAAGAAGAATGCTGAGAATCTGATGTTAGTCCAGTTGTGGAATCTGCAGAATGTGGTTTAAGTTCTGTGGATAGTTGGATCTCTTGTTTTGTTGAGTTTGAAGTCTTGTTGACTTTTGTTTGTAGATTCTGTTCTAGTTTACTAGTCAGGATGTATGTTGATGCTCCAGATTATCTTCTGCATTTAGTCTTAGTTGTAAGGGCTTTTGAGTGAGCTGTTTTGGGTTTTCTCTTTGCCCATGGAATAGTTTGAACCAGATTTCTCTGGTGTGATTGTAGTTTGTGGTTTGGTTTTATAAAGCTTTCTTTCATCCAAAAAAAAAAAAAAAATGGAATAAGTGAAAAATGGTATACCTGCCCACGCCCAACCGCGCAAACCTCCTGCGTAGTACAAATAGAGCCGGACCCCATCCCAACCCGCAACCCGTCGACCCCGGCTTGAATCAAATTCTGGGCCTGCGCCACCGTGACCACATTCCCACCCACCACATCCAGGTCCGGATAAACCCTTTTGACATACTTTATCATCTCAAGCTGATAGATGGAGTTCCCTTGAGAGCTGTCCAATACCACAACATCCACGCCGGCCTTCACCAAATGCTCCAGCCTCTCCTTGTCGCTCTCCCTCGTCCCCATGGCCGCCCCGACTCTCCACGCTCCGTCAGGCCCCACCGTCCCCGCCCCCAACCTCGGACACCCCTTCACCCTATCCACATCCTCCCTTGTCACCACGTCCACCGCCTCCTCATCCTTCACCAGCACTGCAAGGTCGCTCTCTTTCTTCTCCTGAAAGTAGGAGTCCATCTGAGTCAGACTAGAGTCCCACGGCACCACCAAATCGTTCGAAACGGTCATGAAGGCGTTGATCGGGGCGTCCTTCTTGTGGTCGTCGAGCTGTAGCCAGTGGGATCTGGAGACGTAGCCGAGGAGCTGGGAGGAGGGAGAGCCGCGCTGGGTGACAAGCACGTAGGGGCAGGAGTCGAAGTCGTCGAGCGAGTGAATGCGGTCGGAGGGGGAGCGGAAGGTGGGGTCGGAGAGGATGGGGACGCGGCGGGACTTGACGGAGCGGACGACGGAGGCCTGGAGGGCGGCGGAGATGTTTGAGTGGATGATGCCGATGCCGCCCAGAGACGCCATGGCGGCGGCCATGGCGCCCTCGGTGACGGTGTCCATAGGGGAGGAGAGGACCGGGGAGAGTAGAGGGAGGCGGCGCGTGAAGTTCGTGGAGAGGGAGACGTCATCGGTGGAGAAGTCGATGTAGTGCGGGAGGAAGATGACGTCATCGTAGGTGTAGGAGTAGCCACGATTGAAGAGCTTGGTGGCGGCGAACCCGTCCTCCTCCATTGCTGCGCAGCGCTAGGGTTTTGGTTTTGGTTGGTTGGTTGATCGGTGACGAAACGAAAGCAACCAATTAAATATGGAGGGAAGGGAAGCGTCCGAATCTGGACCTGGGCGTGGCGGGTTTTGTCGTTATTTAATTCTTTGACGTCGTCGTTTTGTGGTACACGCGTGGGTGAGTGGGTCCAACGTAAGAATCTGGTTTTGGACTGGGATGTTGGATGTGAATAAAGAAAGAAATAATGAATAAATTAACTTTGGATAATTTTATTACATCAATCAATCTCTTAAATTAGTGTGAAGGGTTGTAAAGTGTGTATATTATCTCTTCGCATTCAAATCAAAAACCAGCTTTGATTAACAAAAAAAAAAAAAAGCCAGATATTTATCTTCTGCTTATCAAAAAAAAATATTTACTTGGCCTTTGTTTGTATTTTGTATGTAACATCCTGCCAAAAATAAACGTGATAATTTGCATAATTAATACGGCGCGCTCTTATTATTATTTTAAATAACGTAGCAAAAAATGTCATGCATTTTTTTTTTAAAACCACAAACTTATATTATAAACTATATATAAATAAGACACTAGAACGCGCACTAGATAAAATATTACTTTATTAATGGATAAACATGTTCTCGACAACATCTGCATATCATTGCTACTTAACATTATACTTATTTAAAGTTTATACATACACAAGGCCTTAGACTGACTGGTCCTCAACAAAATAGCTTGGACCTCAAAAGTTGGACCTTCCCTAAATCCTAATGATAGTAGTCCAAATGAATCTAACAGCTATTGTAGCTATATTTGTAAAATTAAACAATTTTATATGTAGAAATTGTGATTCCATGGCTCAATAAGCAAAATATTTCATTAATATAGTGTTTGTGTGACGTGAGCCTTTATTTACTTCAAAAAATTTTCTTTCTTTATAAAATTTAATTTAAAATTAAAGTTTTTTCTCAAAATTTTTTCAAGTAAAATTTTCTTTTATAATAAATGCAGGGTTTTTAACAAACTATCGCGACCAATGCGTCTTTGTAGAAACGTTAGTGTAAAACTTCTTTCTGAATGTCAAAATGAAAGACGCTTTTCTTTCGCAATAAATACTAAAACTAAAATTCCTTAGCATTTTTTTCCAATGTCATATCATAGTATACATATTCAATTCATTTGCTTAGCAGATAATAATGAGAAACATTATCTAAACCAAGACATGCTCATGATACGTGTTCATAAAAGCATGCTTCACCACTTAACACTAGTCAATAGGTGTACTTTTCCACCTAATATTTGGTCATTAAGTGTACTCATCTACTTAACACCGGGTCGTTAAGCTTATCCCCCCCCCCCCCCCCCCCTCTCCCCCTCCCCCTCCCCCTCCCCACTTAACATTAGGTTGTCAAACGTACATCATCACTTGACACTGGGTCGTTAAGTGTACTCCCTCATTTAACATTGGGTTGATCAGGATATTCCCCCACCTAATACTGGCTCGTCAAGCGTACTTTCCATGAAATACCCTACACTAGATTATAATTAAAGACACCATAAATAGTGCCAAGTACTGTTTTATAGTAGAGTTGGATTAGTCACAAATTCTCATAAAGGAAAGAAAATAAGATTTTAAACACTTAGGAATAATTCTCTGCAAATGGTAGGTAAAGGAAATAGATGAAAGACATTTAGTCATCATCCGAACGGTCCACGTCAGCAAAAATATCTGAACAATCCAATGACCGTCCAAACGTTGATAGTCTACGCGAATCAAATAAGGCCAACTCTGCACCCCAAATTTACATGGTTGGGGGTCTTTAAAAGCCTCATAATGAACCTAGGGCACCATTTTGGTCCATGCCCTAGCCTTCAGATAGAGAGAGAAAGTGAGAGGGAAAGAGGAAGGGGGAATTTCTTGAGGGTTTTAGCTCAAATCTTCTAGTGAGTAAGTCACAAATCTCTTTCCTTAGCCTTTCTTTTTGATATTTCGTTATTGATTTTGTGTTTAGATTTTGTGATGTGAGTGTGCTTAATTAGAAGGTAAAAGTTAAGTCTTTGTGATGAAAAATTGTGACTTTAGTGTTAGAGAGGTGAAGTTTTATGGATGGTGTGTTCTATTATGAGTTTCTTATTGACGTTTAGAAGTGGATCTCTAACTATTAAAGGTGTTGTGGTGTATATCTTTGTCATTTTTTAAGTGGTGTTAAAGAAAGTCTTGGTTTTTGGTGTGAAATGTTTTGGTGTCTCAATGGAGATCGTGTTTGGTTGGTCAATTCATGGAAAAACCTCTCCCATATTATCTGGTAAAAAAATCTGTGGCTTTGATGTGGAAACAATATGGAGACATAGAAGTTTTTTCGATGGAGAATGGCATGTTCATCTTCAGGATGCAGGATGAGGCTTCCTGTGATGAGATTCTTGAGTCCAAGATTTGGCATGTTTCTAATAAGCCTTTGATTCTGAGAAAGTGGCAACCAGGTATGCAGCTCCTAAAACTAAATCTTTCTTCTGTTCTTGTGTGGGTTAAAATCATGCATTTGCCTATTGAATATTGGACTCCTAAAGGCCTTAGCTATGTTGCTAGTGGTATTGGGAATCCCATTTTTGCTGATAAAGTGATAGAGGAACGTAAGAGACTTGGTTTTGCTAGAGTATTGGTTGAGATAGATGTGGATTCGACTTGTCCTAAAGAGCTCACCATTTGTAGGAATAATGGTGCTGTTATCAATGTGGGTGTTGAATACCCATGGTTGCCTCCAAAGTGTTCCACTTGTGGACATTTTGGTCATGCAACTTATGCTTGTGCTAAAAAGGAGAAGCAAGTTTGGATACCCAAAAATCCTAAGACTGTGTGTAAGAAGACGAGTAGCCCTGCTATTAAGCCGATTGTGTTTGATAAAGTCATCAAGAGACCAATAGGGGGTGAAAATTCCAAAAGGAGTTTGAATGGTTTGCGGGTTTCAAACTATTTTGAGTCCACTGGTACTTTGGATCAAGAAGTTGACATAGAGAAGGAGATCAGGGTTAGGTCCCCTACCACATTTCTTGAGGTTTTTGAGCAGGCCCTTTCATCTAGTGATAAGGGGAAGGGGAAAATGAGTGGTAGCCCTTTGGATGAAAAGGGCTTGTCTCTCAATTGTGTCTTATGAAACTCCTTTCATGGAATATTAGGGGTCTCAATATGCCCCTAAAGCAAAAGGAGGTTCGAAAAATGGTTAGTAGACTTCATATTTCCATTTTATGTGTGGTTGAGACTAGGGTGAAGAAGGATAATTTTCCTAGAATTGCTGCAGTAATGCTTCCTGGTTGGGAGGTGGTGAACAATTATTCTAAGCACTGTTTGGACAAAATATGGATTTGTTGGGATCCTGGAGAAGTAGATATTGATCCTTTTGATATCCATGAGCAGGTTCTTACTTGCAGGGTAATATCAAAGGACTCTGGTAATTGTTGGGTGATTTCGGTTGTCTATGGTTCTACTCATGGACCTAGTAGGAGAAATATGTTGCAGGAATTGATGATGATTAAAAATGCTATTGGCAGATCTTCCTGGATTATAGTTTGGGATTTTAATGTAATCCGGTTTCCTCGAGAGAAATGGGGGAATGAGGGGTTTTCTTGTTATAAGAAGGAGTTTGTTGAGTGCATTCAAAATCTGGGGGTGGATGATCTGAGCTACTCTGGATGCTTTCATACTTGGACAAACAATCAATCTGGCTCTGATTTTGTCTCTAAGAAGCTGGATAGGGTGTTATCGAATTGTGAATGGTTGAATCAGTTTGGGAACACTTCTGTGGAGTTTCTTGAGAGAGGAGTTTATGACCATTCCCCGGCTCTAGTGACTATTTCCAGTGTTACTAGCTACAGACCTAAGCCTTTCAAGTTCTTTGACTATTGGGCTGAACATAACAATTTCTTAGATTGGATTGGTGATGCTTGGAGGGTGGAGGTGGAAGGTTATTCTATGTTCTGTTTCTATTCTAAGCTCAAAGCAGTTAAAGATGTGCTTAAAGTGAAGAACAGAGAAGTTTTTGGTAATTTGGGTCTGAAAATTTCTCAAGCCCGGCATGAGTTAGCCAAGGCCCAAAATTCTTTTATTTCTTCCAAAGGCAATGCTGAATGCCAAAGGAAAGAGAAGGAATGCCTTCATTTGCTGATCTCTTTGATGGCTGCTGAAGAGAATTTTCTTAAGCAAAAATCAAGGGTAAAATGGCTTAATCTTGGGGATGGTAACAATGCATTTTTCCACAATGCGGTTAAGGTTAGGAATTCCACTAATCTTATTAAAATGCTGAAAGATGCTGAGGGTAATAGTATTCATGATATGCATGAGATTAAGAGAATGGCTATTAGCTTTTATCAGAATTTGTTGGGGCATTCTTCTCATATCTTCTCTTCAGATAAGGCTGATCGGGTTGCTAGTCTTATTGATAAGAGGTTTTCTGATTCTTGTGTGGCTGGTATGTGTGCTCCAGTGACTAGATCAGAAATTCAAAGAGTTATTTTCTCTATGAATCCTAGCAAAGCTCCCGGCCCGGATGGCTTTACAGCTAGATTTTTCCAGAAAACTTGGCCTATGATTGGGGATGATTTTTGTGATGCTATTTTGGAATTCTTTGTGACTGGAAAGCTTTTAAGGGAGGTGAACTCTACTATTCTCACACTGATGAAGAAGAAGAAGAATGCTTCTACTATGGGTGATTATCGGCCTATTGCTTGTTGCAACTTAGTATACAAATGTATTACTAAGATTCTTGCTAATAGACTGGTCCCTGGACTTGATGAGGTTATTAGTTCTAATCAAGGAGCCTTCATTCCAAAAAGAAGTATTGCTGAGAACATTCTTTTAGCTCAAGAGGTTGTGTGTGATTATCATAAGGAGAAGGGTACTCCAAGGTGCACTCTTAAGGTGGATTTGATGAAAGCTTACGATTCTGTGGACTGGGAGTACATTTTGCATTGCTTATATTGTTTTGGAGCCCCTGCCAGATTTGTTGCCTGGATTAGAGCTTGCATAACTAGTCCTACTTTCACTATAAATCTTAATGGCACTTTAGTGGGTCACTTTGCAGGTAGGAAAGGGCTTAGACAAGGGGATCCTATTTCCCCTTATCTTTTTGTCTTGGCTATGGAGTGTTTATTCCGTCTATTGGCTCAAGCTACTGTTTCTCCTCATTTTAGTTACCACCCCAAGTGTAAAGCTATTAAGCTTACACATCTTTGCTTTGCGGATGATCTTCTGGTTTTTTCTGCAGCTAATCTTGCTTCGGTCTCTACTATTGTGGGTGCTCTTGCTGAGTTTGAGTCTCTTTCTGGTTTGAAAGCTAATCCGGCCAAAAGTTCTATTTTCCTTGCTGGAGTGTCGCTGGAAGATAAGCAAGACATCCTAGATTTTCTACAGATGCCGGTAGGTTCTCTTCCAGTTAGATACTTGGGAGTCCCACTCATAACAAAACGGCTGTCTTCTTCTGATTGTGAAACTTTGGTAAGCCGAATTACAAATAGGATTGATTCTTGGACTGTGAGAAGTCTTTCCTTCGCTGGTAGACTTCAGCTCTTATCTTCAGTCCTTATTAGTCTGCAGGTTTTTTGGGCTAAGGTGTTTATTCTTCCTAAAAAGATCATACGGTTGATTGAGCAAAAACTTAACCGGTTTCTTTGGAGCAGAAAGGACTCTAAGGCCAATGCTAAGGTTTCTTGGGAGAGAATTTGTGCCCCAAAGAAGGAAGGTGGTTTGGGTATTAAAAGGATTGAAGTGTGGAACAAGGCTTCTATGATTAACCACATTTGGAACCTCTTCACCAAAGCTGGTTCATTGTGGGTGGCCTGGACTGAAACAAATTGGTTGAAAGGTAGGAGCTTCTGGGAGGTTCCTATCCCGACTTCTTGCTCTTGGAGTTGGAAGAAAATTCTTAAGCTTCGAGACCTTGCAAAACAACATATCAGGTTTAAGGTTGGGGATGGAAGGAAGGTGTTTCTATGGCTGGATCAGTGGCACCCGAAAGGTTATCTCTTAGATAGATATGGCTATAGATTGATCTATGATTCTGGTTTTCCCATTAACTCTAGACTTCATACTATTATTAAAGAAGGGAATTGGTATTGGCCTGCAGCTCGATCGGATGATTTAGTTGCTATTCAGAGCCAGCTTCATGATGTGGAGATTGGTATAGATGATATGCCTATATGGGATTCTAGTGATGGGAAATATTCTTGTGCTGATGCTTGGAGGAAGATGAGAACTGTCTACCCGGTAGTTAAATGGTGGAAATTGGTTTGGTCTCCTTTGTCCATTCCTAAACACTCATTTTTTCTTTGGTTAGTGTTTAGGGATGCTTTGGTTACTAAACATAAAATGTGTTGTTGGGGATTTTCTGGAAATATCCTCTGTCCTTTTTGTTATGGGGGAATGGAGAGTCGTGACCATCTTTTTTTCAAATGCAGCTTTAGTTGTCGCATTTGGATTCATATCATGGCTGAGTGCTCTTTGATAAATGTTCCGGTGGAATGGGATTGTATTGAGAGTTGGGGTAATACCATGTTGATTGGGAAGAGTCTTAAGGCTTGCTTGGGTAGATTGTGTTTGGGTGCCACAGTTTATCACTTATGGAGGCACAGAAATGATTTGATTCACTTAAAGATTCCTAGATTTGAAGAAGCTATTTTGGCTCAGATCAAGTGGGATGTGAGGGTCCGGGTGATAGCTCAAGGCAGATTTAAGAAGCTTACCTATAATGCAGAACTTGTGGATAAATGGAACCTACAACATCTGATGTAGATGTTCTGTAGATTGATTGTGTGTATTTGGTGGATTGTTTTTTTTGTTTGTTCTGGTCTTGACTTGTTGTTTGGACTGGGCTTGTCTTGTTGCCTTTTGGTTTGTTGCAGTTGGTTTTTACAGTGTTTAGGCTTGTATTCTGGCCTTTGGTTTGGTTTTTGATTGGGTTTTGAGTTCTAGTTTATCTAGAGTGTAGTTGGTTGTTGATCAATAAAGCTTTCATTCATCGGAGAAAAAAAAAAAAAAAAAGCTTGAGACCTTGGTATTTGAGCTCTGTATCCCACAGACTTCAATGCTAGATTTCTTAATTTAGGAGATCCATACAGGTGGCCTTCGGGACACTTTAGGCGTGATAAAACTATGGAAGAAATGGCGCATCAATTTCATTGGCCATGCCTGAAGAGAGATGCTGATAGTTTGTCAAGCATGCATAGATAGCAGAACACTGGCCTCTACACTTCCTTGCCTGTGTCGGACTACCTTTGGCAGGATGTGAGTATGGACTTTGTGCTTGAACTTCCACACACTTTAAAGAAGCACGATTCCATCTTTGTGGTAGTGAATTGTTTTTTCAACATGGCCAACTTCATTCCATGCGCCAAGACCTCTTTGCTTCTAAAGTTGTTAAGCTCTTTTTCGATGAAGTTGTCAAACTATATGATCTTCCAAATACCATAGTGCATGTATGATAAGAGCGTTAGGCATTTTATGAGTTATTTATGGAAAACTCTATGGCACATGGTTGGTACGAAGCTGAGGTTCTCCACTACCTACCATTCCCATACAAATTGGTAGACTGAAGTGGTCAATTAATTGTAGTCCAGGAAACCTTTTACAATGTATGGTGGGTGGAGGAACAGGATTTGATTCTCCCCACAGCTCAATTTTCTTACAATAACTCCATCAATAGGTTAATTGCAAGCTTAATTATAGTGTTAATTGGGCATTAATTTCAAAGTGTTGAAATGGGTCATACCAAATGTATATGTCATTGACATTCCACCCGACCATGGCATTAGCTCCACATTTAATGTCGCTGAGCTAGTTGTTTACAAGGGCAATCAGTTATTATGTCCAAAAACATTGATTTTATTCATCATGAGGGTCTGAAGTTTGATGTTTCAAGTGTTTTAAATTTGTATTTTTGCAAAACATTTACTATTTAGTTTCAAGAAAACTAGATATATAGTTATGGATGAATCTTTACAAGTTACTCATATATATGTGTCCCTTTTGCACAATGACAAGCAGCATCCATCATGTATACACAGCCGTACAGAACATAATTCAAAAACATGATTTTAAGTGACTCCCATCTTCTATAAATATCTTATAACTTGAGAGTAGTTACAAAATTTATGTTGAGTTAGTTTCCTTTGAGATTGTAATATGCATAACATACTAATTATTGTGAAAAAAAAAAAAAAATGGTATAAACTGAAAAAAAAAAAAAAAAAAAAAAAAAAAAACAACAACAACAACAACAACGATTGAGGACACATTTGTCTTCCTGCCGTCTCTTCTATCTTGAAACTAGTAGTAGTCAAAGTGGCATCCATCGTAGCCTGTCACACAGAAAAAGTAATTTTATTTTTTTTTTAACAGAAAGAAAGAAGTAAATCACATTAGAATATATATATATAGAGAGACTAATAAAATGAAGATGAAATACATGTATTTCCTTAAATTATCACTCATTAATAGTATTTTTCTAAATTATTGACTGAGTTGATGTACCTATAAATTATCAAAATTTGTCAATGTCTCTCCAATAACAAAAATATCTTTATAAAATTTAAAAAATTCTCAAATTTCTTTTTTTTTTTTCTAAAAAAAAAAAGGAAAATCTTACATATAATTTTTTTTTTCTAATTTATAAAGCTATTTTTATCTTATTGAAATTTTTTTAAGGTTAATTTTGTCCTTCTATTAGTCTTGAGGGGACATTGGCAAAACCGTGGTAGAAGATATGATATATTGCCACTGCAAGACACAACTCCTGACCATTTTTGCCCATGTGACAATTTTTAATTTTAATATTTTTTTTCTAGAAAAAAAAAAAAAAAAAAAACCCTCAAGTCAAGTAGGAGACTACCTTGTCACATAGGTAAGGTGATCAAAAGTTGTATCTTGAAGTGACAAAAGATCATATCTCGCCTTGGTAGTTAAAGGTAATATGTATATTTTCCCTAAAATGAATATCTACCGACTAATAAAATGAAGAGTAACGTTTCTTGCACAATTTTTGTACAACTTTTACATAACTCTAATAACTTTTTTTTTTAAGATCAGCCATTAAATATTTATGGCCCATATGTAAGAAAACAAATCCAATGGTTAATCATAAAAAAAAAAAATAAATAAAAAAAAAAAAGAGTAATTAGAGTTGTGCAAAAAATATTACTCTAAAGTGAAATGGGCTTCTCAAGTAAATCAATGTCTTTTTCTGAGAAAGGGGGGTTTATCGTTCTTTTATAATAGGCTTTAAAGTAAACTCACTTGGATCAACAGTGACTAGAATGGCTGTCCCTCCGAACTCGCACGTGCCACCAGCCACCCTAGTCCTCTGCCAGTAGCTATTGAAAGCGAATGAAGCGTGCGCAAACAAAGTGTTGGGCTGAAAGCATGACCCAGTGGGCAGAATTGAAGAGCAATCAGCTCCAGACCAACAAGCATAGTCCATTGCTTCTTGAATGATTGGGTCAGGCACTGATGGCTTGGCCACACACCAAAGGGCAGTGTTTGGGGCCTTGTTCGGAGGCGGTGGCACAGTCGGTGGCGGAAACACCACCGGTGGTTCAAACACTGGTGGGCTTGGAACAAACCCAGTGGGGGATGGAACATACGAAGGTGGGCTCAGGACGTAACTTGGTGGGCTTGGAACAAACCCTGTAGGAGAAGGAACATACGAAGGTGGGCTCGGGGGGACGTAACTTGGTGGGCTGGGCTCATAGTAAGGCGGGCTCAATGTAGACCCAGGTGGGCTTGGAATATATATAAAGGGACTAGGCTCAGCTTCTGGTGGGCCAGGTAGAATGGTAGGTGGGCCTGGAATGATGATGGTTGGGCTTGGAGGTGGGCTTTGGATTGGAAGAGCTGGAGGGAGATAGAATGGTGATGAGGGTGTATATCCTAAGGGAGGTGGAATGGCTGTAGAAGGAGGTAGTGGGGTTGTAGTGGTAGTGGGTGGATAAAGACAATAGGGAGGAGCATTTTCAGGCATGGGCATTGGACCCAATGACTCAAATGGAGGCAAAGAAAATGGTGAACTTGGAGTACTGTAGGTTTCAATGCCCAAGTTCTTTCTAACTTTCAACTTCTTTGTGGTTTTGATGACTAAACTTCTGAGATGTCTTGGACGTTTGGATAGTTGCACTGATCTTCTTGCATCTGCTTAACAAAAAATTGAGATGGTTAATGGCAAAACGACACCAAGTCCACCATAAAAAAAATTCATTTGAAAGAAGCCACGACTTCTGCAGCTACCTATATATTCGATCTGCATGTTGGCAATGCTGGACTAGGTGTCGTTTAACCGGGCCTATTTCTTGTATAGAAGCTTATATCCTTAATTGATTATTGCACAATTAGTTCATTAATTGGATAAACATATGGTTTTCTATACTATGTACCTTCCTTCCAACTTAAGCAAAGGAAAGGTTACTAGTAAAAAACCTTTAATTCACATCAAAAGAATTGTTTAGTTTCTGATGAGGTGGCATGCAGCTGATCAGATACTCTTTTCCCAGCAAGTAAAATTGCTAAAATTTTCTAGTCTAAAGTAGCTTAATTTGTAGTAGGATGAATCCTACAAATAAAAATAAAAAAAATAAAAAAAAAAAAAAAAAAAAAAAAAAAGTTATAAGGGATAAAAGCTACACATGCATAAGAGGCTTACCACAATGAGTGAAGAAAATGGCTGCAATAGTTATATAGAGAAGTAAAACGCAAACTCTCATGTTGTAGCCTGATCTGCTACTTGTTTCCATGAGCGAGCAGCTATATCTAACTCAAAGGCCTCAAGGCAGCACTAAGGGGTTGTGTGTTTGTATATATAGAGATCGAGGGCAAGAAAAGCAAGGGCGTAAAGATCATTTATTCTTTAGCAGGCCAACTTTGTGATACAGTCACTTTGCTTAGAGATATGTAAACGAATAGTAGCTAGTAACACCAAAAAAGAAAAAAAAAGGTGTAAGAGAAGGTGTGTTTTTATAATCTTTTAGCCTAATAATGTTTGCATGCACTTGGCATATATGCTTGCTTGGTACTGGAAAAAACGAAAGCGTTGTTTTTTGTGGCCTTTTGTTTTGCTTGCTTTCTACTCAAAGCTCTGTACGCGCGTGTCTATGATCTTTTTCTCATACTGGGGGAGGGCCAAACCAAGATCCTTGTCGTATACCTCTAGTACTGCTCTCGATTCATCGTATATTATATATATAGTCTGTACGTTTCTTAATGTAATTAGATGCTGACTAGGAATTTCATTTTTAACAAAGCTTTACCCTATGGATGGCCCATATATATATATATATATATATATCCATATATATTCAAAAGTGTTTCATTTCTGACAATGTAGTTTCAGCACTCGGTATTCTTCTGTTAAGGTAATTAAAAAAAACACTCATAAATCACCATCTATTTTTCGAACTTAACAATGTACGTTAATTCTATAATATTTGTAAGAATGATGAAATACACATTACTCTGGATTTTTACATATTCATAATAATTAGACCCCCCAAACCCAACCAAAAAAAGAAGAAGAACTATTTCTCGGCTTGGAGCCTCATCCAATAAACACATATGATACTTTGATCTATCCATGAAATTAACGGCGATCCATGTTAACTCCTTTAAAAATGTGACACCTGTCCTATATGGCTTATTATTATTATTATTTAAATTTTATTTTCTTAAAAAAAAAAATAAAAAAATTTAAAGGCTGAACTAACCCCAACGGCCTTGTGGTTGGTTTAACCACCCCAAATGGCCAAATGAGAGTGGTTTTGACGATCCCAAATGGCCTTGAGAGTAGTTTTGGTCACTCCCGTTTTACCACTTAATTACATGAAAAAATGGCCTAACTTCTTTTCAATAGAAATCCCAACTAGTTACTACAACTACCAATAGATTAGATTATTAATTTCTTGACTTTGGTTCTTGTTCATACTACTCATTGGTGGAGCTTGAGATTCAGTAGTTTAAGCTGCAACAATGGCCATGGGTGGTTTAGTTACCCCAGACTGGCCATAACAAGGTGGCCGAATCACTCCTATAGCCACCCCTTATGGACATTATGGAGATGGTTCAACCACCCCCCAAATGGTTTTTGGGGTGGTTTCAGTCACCCCTATCTGGCCATTTACATGAGAAACCAGCCTAACATCTTTTCAATCAAAATCCCAATCATTTACTACAACAACGAAAGCCTACCAATGCATTAAGGTTCCGATTCGAGCAAGAGCCCGAATGGGGGAGGCGAGAACATCTTCATCGAAAGCTCCACTGTTCTAAATAGTGAGAAAGACTTTTCAAAATTCAATCAAATCAATCAAGAATCTCATCATCTGTTAGGTAGGCCAATTGACCAACCGAGTTGGGTTGGGCGTCCATGTCACAGAACCTTTCTTTCTAGCCAAGAATCCCATTATTGATCTAATCGGGGCGAATCCAAAAAGGTAGCCTCACTCCAACTAAATTTGCTCGGTAAACTACTTGGGGCTCCCCATAGTTTAGTAAAAGGGAGGGAAGCAAGAAAACGAATGCAGCAAGAAAACTACTACGCTAACGCGGAATGGCTCAATAAGCTTGTTTATTGATTTTTTGACTTTGGTTCTTGTTCATACTAGCCATTAGTGGAGTTGGGAGATTTGGCTGTTTACCCTGCAACAATGGCTATGGAGGTGGTTTGGCTACCCCTAGACCGGTCATAAAGAATGGTTTGAGGGAATTCTTTCAAAGCATTGATTATCAGTTGGAAGAGGGGGCTACAAGGTACTATGTCAATGTTCTTCTTAACTACCTCATTCTTATGGGTCAGATAAATCGAGCCCGATATGTTTGGAAAGTTGCCTATGAGAATAAGCTTTTTCCAAAGACAATACTCAAGGGTCCTTTTCCTTTATTTATTATTTTTTGATGAATGAGAAACCTTCATTAAGAAAACAACTTAACACTTTACAAATAAAAGCTTAATAACACCTATACAAACAAAACACACCTCCGTAAATTTAAAATGAAATCTCATCTATACCCCAAAAATTACAATGAATAACATTTCTACGTATCTTCTTAAATTTACCTTTCGTAGTAAACCATATTTTCATTTCTCACTTAATATGTTGTAAAAGCTTTTCTTCGGTCCAAGAATTATTCTCATGCCTTAGAGCATTCCTAGTTCTCCAAATATTATAAACAGAAGAATCAAACACTAACCTGGAAATGTAAGCTTTCATAGTTTTCCCCCTTCACTCATTCAAACCCAAAGAAACTACATCATCCCAAATACATGTAGGTGGATTCAACACACCACATAGCTTCATGACATTTTTTAAAATTTTGCCACTAAACCCACAAGAAAAAAAATAAATGATCTCTATCCTCAATCCCAAATCTGCAAAAAAAAAAAAAAAAAAAAAAAAAAACATTTCACATTCCCTTGAAAAACACAACACAAAAGCTTCCTTCCAGTCGATAACGCATTCCTCATTTCCAACCAAGTAACAAAAGCTTGCTTAGGAATGGCAAAAGGAAACCATACCCAGGGGCGGAATCAGACATTTAAGGGTGGGGGACATAATTTTAAAAAATAAAAATTTGGGAGGTTAAAATTTAGTTTTGGAGGGATATTTCAAAAAAAAAAAAAAAATGATAAATTTTAGGGGCAATTTTAAAATTTTGGGGTGACATTAGCCCCCCAAGCAATACATTGTTCCACCCTTGACCATACCAAAGACCACCAATCCACAATTTGTTGCTTAACACAAATAGAATCCCAAGTATGTGAACAATAGTACATACCATTTTTTGAAGCAGACCAATGCGGAATATCTTTATCACCAAAAGGAACAAAACTCATTTTACTCTGAATATTTACAATCTGATCAGAATGAGCAGGCCTCAAATTCCCTTGACCATCCTTAATGACTGAATCTAAACGGGCCTCTAGCTTACTATGAGCATCATATATGACACGATGCCCATACTTCTCACAAAGCACCCCATCCAGGTGCTAAGCATCAAACCAGAGATATATGTTCTTATAACACCATGGTCCCACATTTGAAAGGTAAGGAGTAGTCTACATAGAGTGAGTGATTTATAAAGATAGTCATGAGTATTGATGTGGTCTTTTGTTTATCAAAATATATCAATAATAATAATTACCACTCGCAATAGTACGAATCCTTATAACATATGGCTATATTGAGGGTGTCAAACCTCAAGGACTGCGTAATAATTGCTATCAAATTTTTCAAGATTAAATATAACTTAATTAAAAGATGTTTAATTTGGATTTTAACTAAGTTAAATGCATAAAAGTAAAAGACATAAAAATAACGAGAGTTGTGATAAAAGAAAGAATATGAGATTGATTTCACCACTCACTGTATAACAATGATTAATCATAAATTAACAAGAGAAATTCATACTATGCATGATATAAGACTCGTCTCACTCAAGTAGTCAATAAATTACCTCTAAAGAATAAGTATAATCCATCTTTGGTTGGCACAAACCATCCACCTAACTACTAAAATGCAGTACAACCCGTTTTTCCTAGGTATGAATTAGCTACGTCTTTAATAGGATATACACAATCAATAAAAAAGTATAACCCATTTTCGGTTAGTACGAATTGTCTACCTAAATTATACTAAACTAGGTGTAGTACAATTCGTCTTCCCTAGGCATGGTCTATCTAACCATCTTGATCATATGTCAATTAAAACCGTTGTGTAACAATTATTAACATAATCACAGAAAATATGAAGGATTAAGATTAATCAATATAAAAGACTTTCTAAGACAAGATAAGAAATTCATAATGATTGAATATAAACATCAAGATCAATTCTCATAGTTATACAACCATCATGCATATAGAAAATCCCAAATTAAAATACAATTAAACCATTGTTACTTGGAAAGGGCTACATCAACACCTTAGTACGAATTTAGCCGCTCATCGTGGCTCCTCTTCAACTTGTCAAGCCTCCAAGAAGAATTTTCTGTCTAAATCTAAGCACAAGCACCCCTTCTCTTGAAGCTTAGGGATCTATTTATAGAGACTAGGAGATGCCTAAAAGCTCTTGAAATTTCAAAAAAAATGTCCCTTGAGTCTTCTTGTCCAAGTAGGAGATTGAAACTTCAATCCAAATAAGAAAAGGATTCCAAATTCATCCAGAATTGCGGTATTTTATTTCAGGGTAATTTTGGCATAGTAAATATCCGAATTGGGAAAAATATATTTCTAACATATTTGTTAAATTTTTTATTGTCTTTACAACGCCACCAATTTCATTGCAATCCGATATCTAAACCAAAAGTTATGATCAAAACACTAAGATATGTGCAGAATCTAAATTTGAATCCAATCTGATTTTGACTCTTAGTGGAGAAATTCCGATTAAACTTAACCACAACATATAGGTCTTCTATTATGATTAATTAAGCTTAAACATATCTTCTAGGTCTTCTCAAAATGTGCTTAAAACCTAAAATTAATGGAATTAATTGCATCTTTATTTAAAACTTGAAAAACAATAAAACAACATAAAATCAAATAAAGAGATAATTGTACCATTAGTCCCTGTGGTATGCCATAATTATTTTTCACTCCTTATAGTTTAAAAAGTTCATGGGAGGTCCTTGTAGTAAGCAATAATTACAAATCGATCCCTGACGTCAAATTCTGTTAAATTTTTTGATAGATTCTGTTAAATGCCACGTCAGTGCCACGTCAAACCAATAAAAATGCGACACGTGTCCATCTTAATAAAAAAAAATATTAAAAAATAATGTGTTTATACTTATTTTTTAAAAAAAATATTCAAAACAAAAAAAAAGGGTGGCTGGGCCACCCCTTGCATATGGGGGCAACCGCGCGCCACCCCCAGTGGCCGCTGGGGGTGGCGCGCGGCCACCGCCAGCCTCTGGGGAGGCCGCGGCCACCCCTTGCCTTCTTTTTTTTTTTTCTTTTTTTTTTTTTTTTTTTTGGTTTTTTTTTTTTAAAAAAATAAGTTTAGTTATTTATTTTTTAATAAATTTATATTTTTTTTATGAAGATGGACACGTGTCGCCATCTTATTGGCGACACATGTTGCTGACGTGGCATTTGACAGAATCTGTTAAAATTTTTAACGAAATTTGACTCCAGGGATCGATTTGTAATTATTGCTAATCACAAGGACCTCCCATGAACTTTTTAAATCATAGAGAGTGAAAAAAATAATTATGGCATACCATAGGAACCAATGGTGCAATTATCCCTCAAACAAATAACAATGCTAAAGAATTAACATATATAAGTTAAGGGACTTAAATGTGCAACATTCGACGCTTATTAAGTATTAAGTCTCATATTGCTTAGTTTCTAGGTAAAACTAGCTATATAATGGATTCTAGGAAAGTTCCAAATTGACTAGTCTTTTGGGGTGATAGCGTAGTTGTGGCTAGCAATTTTTCTTGGGTCGTTACAAATAGTATTAGAGTTACATAGTAACGCCAGGTCATGTGGCAATGGAGCATTGCATGACGTTGCCCTGACGAGGAAGTTAGAAGTTCAAGAAGAGTTTGGAATACCCCCGGCCCCACATTGGGAAGATGAGGAGTAGCCCACATAAGTGGGTGATTTATAATATGCTAAGTCACACATTGCCAAGTTACTAAGTGAAACTGGGCTTTATAATCGATTCTAGAAAAGTTTCAAATTGACTAGTCTTTTGATATGATAGCGCAAATGTGGCTAGTACTTTTTCCTAGCTTGTTACAATCCTGACCAGTACCAACAGTAAAAGAAAAAAAAATATATGGCATCACCTCTAAGCTTTAACAACTTCCTCCAACTCCAATAACAAATATGAGGAATATGAACCTCCCAAAAGCTCTTCCCCTTTAACAACACTGCATGCACCAACACAACCCAAAGAGACTCTAATCTCACAAACAAACTCCATAATCCAAATATGTCGCATCATGGCCGCACGATTCCATTCCTCAAGCTTCTTAATGCCCAGCCCTCCATCTTTTTTCGATCAACACAACATATTCCAAGAAACTTTAGCTCTAGCAATCCCTTCATCCTTACCATTATAAAGAAAGCGATTGAACTTTTGTTCAATAGCTCTAATGATCTTTTTAGGTAATGAAGGCAATAGTCTTTGATCATCATATTGCATCATCATATTGCTTGGTCCCTTGATGTTAGAAACTTGTTGGATGGAGCTGCTCATATGGTAGTTGTGCACACCCTCCATAGACATAGCAAGCACATGTTGAGTATTGAAAATAACAACTAGACTCTAAACAACACCTAGAAGGGGGTTGAGTAGTTGTATGCTAATATAATGCGGAATTAAAAATATAATCAATCATAAACAAAACAATCACCAAAATATGAAAAGAAATAAAGCAATTAACACAGATATTTGATGACAAAATGGAAACTTTTTGAACTCAAAGAAAAAAACCACTCTGAGGTAGCCAACCTAGGAAGTCAATTCAGTAACGAAGAATCCATGGATTATAAGATGTTAATACTTACAAAACCTTTGAAGTCGTCAAACTCTTAATTGAATTACAACAAGTGACCCACTTGTCTGCTTCTCTCCCAGAACCTCTGGAGACTTTTTCTTCTTGATCTCCTTAACCGGAACTTCGATTGGCTTCAATTGTTCGAGGTTGATGGTTAAACAATAATCAAAACTCTAGGAGAGATATAATTAACATTAGAGTAATGATTCAATGCCACCCAAATATACAACTTTTCATCACCTTGCCTATGTGGCAAGGTGGTCCCCCACTAATTTTTGAGTTTTTTAATTTTTTTAAAAATAAATTAAGGTGAGGGACCACCTTGCCACATAGACAAGGTGGTGAAAAGTTGTATATTTAGGTGGTAGTGAATCATTACTCTTAACATTAACACTTCAGGACTAAAACCCCTCTCTTAATTAACATACTAAATTTTAGAGTAGAATTCTTAACAAATCTATAAGTCCCTTTAAATAGACTTATGAAGAAAACATAATTCTAGTCGAAATAAAATTTACTAGGCGATGGCGTCCGAATAGGGCACTAAGGCGTCCGGACACAATTCAAGAGTTTCAAGACTCTAATTGCCCGAAGTGTCCAAACATAACACATGTGGGAACTTTCTTTAACTCTTGTCCAGACATCATCAAAAGCTGTCCGGACACAACAAGTCTTGGGGGTTCTTCTGGAAAACCTATTCGAACATCAACACAAGCCATCCGGACATGCAAATATTTTGATGCTCTCTGGAAGTCCTGTCCGGACATATTCACATGGCCTTCGGACATCAAAGTCTAATATGTTCTTTTAGCAAAATCTTCATACTAATTTCAGGCTTGAAAATTATAACAAAATATGTTTTAACGCTAAAAACCTAATAAGTATCACCCAGGTCAAACCATTAAAGCTAAGGTTGCAAATTCGGGTCGGCGGGTCGGGTTCGTGTCGACCCGGCTGACCCGATTACACAATCGGGTCTGACACGAACCCGACCCGATTATTAATCGGGTCAAACTTCTGAACCCAAACAAGACTCGCCTGCGAGCCGTGTTACCCGAACACCACCCGGGTAACACGTTTACTTTCAACCAAACCTTGAAATCTGAATCGATGAATGAGTGAATCCTTGATTGATCAGAGAAGTAAAGAACTGAGAAGAGAACCCAATGTTTATCAAAACAAAATCAATACAAGCATTAACAAATCTAATGGAAAATTCACCTAAATCGGCACAGGACCGAACTACCGAAGGGTGAAAGTTGTGAAACACTGAAACTGAAACACTGAAGTGAAAATCTGAAAGGAATTCAAGAGAAGATGAGAACTCGAGAAGTGCAGCCGTGCGGGAGTGCAGACTGCGGGCGACGGGCATGCGCCATGCGGGCCGGTGCTGCTATGCCGACTAGCGGGCTAGGGTTCCGACTGCAGAGTGCGGGCGACGAGCGTGCGCCATGCAGGCAGTGCGGCTACGCCGACTAGCAGGCTAGGGTTCCGACTGTGGAGTGCGGGCGGCGGGCGTGCGCCGTGTAGGGCTGCGGGCCGGTGCAGCTACGCCGACTAGGGGGCTAGGTTTCTGATTTGTTCTTACTTTCTGAGCTTTCTCCAATTCTCCGTTTCTAGATTCTTCAATCTTCATTGTTCTTCTACATTCTACGTTTTGTGACTTACTGACTTGTCTTTCAACTCTTTCAGACTTCGGCCTTTCTTTAAAAAAATCGTGTCTGGCAGGTCAACCCGCGACCCGATTACAATAAACCCAAACCCTATTTTTCCGTGTCGTGTTCGTGTCGGGTTCGCGGATCGTATCAAAAATTGCTAACCCTAATTAAAGCATAACATTTCATTCCAAATAAAAATAAAACTTAAAATTTGTAATGATCTCATTAATGGGCCTTTGTTCCTTATTTTAGACTAATTTAGGCCCAACCAATCATACATGCGCAATCTAAGCCCATCATTTTGGGCTTGTCTGTGAACTTTCTCATGCTTAGCATTCCTAGTGAGTTCCTTAAAGTTTAGCCAAATTATAGCTAAAAAATCCACTTTTAATTAGTCACTTTTCAAGAGAACCACTAATCAAACTTTCTAAATATTTCTCTACTTAAATTCTTTATTAATTTAGTATATTTCAATTGGTGAAGAATGAGGGAGAGATGAGAGAGAAAAGAAATGAATATAAACATGTGTGAAAACGAGATAGGGAGGAAGATTGTTTCTCCAAATGTATAGTAAAATTATGATAAAAATTATAATAGAAAATGAGTAGAGAACTTGATAAAGGAAGATTTTTGTGAATTTTTGCTAAAATTTGGCTAAACATCACTTTTAGAGAGCTTTAAGCATTTCTAATAGCCTCACCAAAATAGCTTTTTAACTATTTTGGTGAGCCAATTTGATAAAAATACTAAAAAATCACTCCCAGCAGCCTCACCACTTTAACCAAAAAGTTTTGGTGAGTGAAAATACTCACCAATTTTGATAAGTACTGTTCACTCACCAACTCTCACCAATTTTGTTTCTTCTTTTTCTTTCACACGATCACAGCACACTTTTTTTTTTTTTTTTTATGATGTAGATCTGTACCTAGGAGGAGGTCACGAGGAAATTGGCGGGGACGAGGACTCAAGGGCCGAGTTTCTGTGCCCGTTTTGCGCTGAGGATTACGACGTCGTTGGGCTTTGTTGCCATATCGATGAGGAGCATCCTGTAGAGGCCAAGAATGGGGTATCCATTTTTTCTTTTTTCTTTTTATTTTTTTTTTATTTTCGTTATAATTCTCTTTTAAAAGTTATTTTTTTATTTAATTAGAATAAGACAAGTATTCAAAAATATGACCGTTAGAAAAAGACAAACATTCAAAAAAGATTAAATAGAGAAAGAATAAAAAAATCTGAAAAAGTATTAATTAAATGGAATAGTGATAGTGAATAGATAAAATGGTGAGGCTGCTAGGAAACTTTAAAAAAGTGGCTCAGTAGAATAGAGAAAAGTAGTTTTTAGTTATTTTGGTGAGTAAAATTTGGTGAGGCTACTAGGAATGCTAGCATTCATAACAAGCCCTCCATTTCAAAGTTTTCACTAAATTTTGGAAAATATTTTTTTAAAAAAAACCAATTTTAGCAAACTCTCTATAATTTATCTATTCAATTTCTTTTTTTTTTAATCATTTTTTGAATTGCTCTCCCCTTTCACTTCACTTTTCACTTTTCATCTCTCCTCATTTGTTAGGAGTGGTTGCTTAAAATCAATAAAAATTAATATTCAATTAAAATAGAATAATATTTGGAGAGTTTGGTGTTGGAAATTAGTTAAAATAATAAAAGTAGAATTTTTAACTAAAATTCGGTTAAAGTTTGAAGAGCCCTTACTATGGATGCTTAGCGCAAGAGATGGTACATTTAACTCTTCAACGGAATAATTGGCTGTATAGCTAGATCTTTTTCTGACTGCATTCTCGTTAATCCTTTCTGCCCACCTTCATTCCTATTGTTAGCGGGAAAAATAGTTCTCCTTATGTTATTGTAGGGTTGCCTAGTTTTCTCTTTGTTTATTTGTTTGTTGTTGTTTGGTTAAAAAAAAAAAAAAAAAAAAAAAAAAAAAAAAAAAAAAGAAGAAAAAGGAGGAGGGTGGAGAATATGAACAAGGGCCATGTAAATTAAAATCCCAGCCAAAGCAGAGTAAAAGCCCCTTCAACAATCAAAGCAGTTGGGCTATTCTCATTGTAAACGCTTGATATTCCGATCCCAATTGCGATTCCCACAGGAGTTGTGACGGAGAAAAATGTTGCCATAATTGCCGCAGACGTAGTCTTGAATTTCGCCTACACACCAACAAAAAAGTTTATGGTATGAAGGTTAGGGTTTAAGCTTCTCCTCTGAAGACAGACGCCTTTGCAAAATCTGGTAAGCGTTTCCAATCCGCAAAAACCTAATTTTACATTCCTAAAACCCTAATTCTTTGCCTCCAAAACTTCAATGATTCATTGTAGGAAATTGTGCCGTAGATATCTCTACTCACTCGCCAAAAGCCCTAGTTCTAGCTGTAGTTCTTCGTTTCGCTCGTTCAGTTCAACAAACCCTAACCTTTGCACAATTAAACTGAATAGCTATTGCAAAAGTTTCGGATTTTTGAGGTCTGTAACGGGTTTCAGTTTAACTCCCCACAAACTCTCTGGACCAAATGACGCAAACTCTGTTAGAGACCCTGTTTTTAAACCTAGTTTTAGCAGGACTTACTGCTCTGAGAGGACCAGTGATGGTGGGTCTGGTGAGTGGACTGAGGAGATAGAGTATTTAGATGAATCGGGGAGTGTTATTTACAGTGGCAAAGGTATACGGTCAGTTGAGCCAGGGCTTGATGACCATGTGATGGTGGGTGGGCTGAAAAAGCCATTTTTGAATGCCTCGGCGGTTGCGAAGATTGTCGAGGTTGTGAAGAGGTGGAAATGGGGGCCAGAGTTGGAGACCCAACTGGACAAACTCCATTTTGTACCAAATATGACTCACATTATCCAAGCCTTCAAGGTCGTTAAGGATAGCGATATGTCCTTGAGTTTATTTCGATGGGCTAAGAGGCAGTCCTGGTATTCACCAAGTGATGAGTGTTATGTGATGCTGTTTGATGGATTAAACCAAAATAGGGATTTTGATGGGATTCAATCATTGTTTGACGAAATGGTTCTTGATTCCAGTAATAATGGGATTTTCTCCTTTGGTGCATATAATCGGGTAATCCAGCATTTGGCTAAAGCTGAGAAATTGGAGGTTTCATTTTGTTGTTTTAAGAAGATTCAAGATTCGGGTTGTAAAATTGATACTCAGACATATAACTCTCTTATTACGCTGTTTTTGAATAAGGGTTTGCCTTATAAGGCATTTGAAATATATGGAAGCATGGAAGCAGCGGGATGTTTGTTGGATGGGTCAACCTATGAGTTGATGATACCAAGCTTGGCAAAATCAGGCCGCCTTGATGCTGCTTTCAGGCTCTTCCAAGAGATGAAAGAGAGGAATTTCCGGCCTGGCTTTAACATCTTCTCATCCCTTGTTGATTCAATGGGGAAAGCTGGGAGGTTGGACACCTCAATGAAGGTGTACATGGAAATGCAGGGTTATGGGCTCCGGCCATCTGCTACCATGTATGTCTCTTTGATTGAGTCGTATGTGAAGGCCGGGAAGTTAGATGCTGCTCTTAAGCTTTGGGATGAGATGAAGAAAGCAGGCTTCAGGCCTAACTTTGGGTTGTACACATTGATTGTTGAATCACATGCCAAATCAGGGAAGCTTGATATTGCGATGTCTGCCTTTACAGATATGGAGAAGGCTGGATTTCTACCCACCCCATCTACATATTCTTGTCTCTTGGAAATGCATGCTGCCTCTGGACAAGTAGATTCTGCCATGAAGCTTTATAACTCATTGACAAATGCAGGTTTGAGACCAGGTCTAAGTACTTATACTGCCCTTTTGACTCTCCTGGCGAACAAGAAGCTTGTGGATGTGGCTGCCAAAATTTTACTCGAAATGAAGGCCATGGGGTTTTCTGTTGATGTGAGTGCTAGTGACGTTTTAATGGTGTACATCAAGGATGGTTCTGTTGATCTTGCTTTGAGGTGGCTACGCTTCATGGGTTCATCAGGTATTAGAACAAATAATTTTATCATAAGACAATTGTTTGAGTCATGTATGAAGAATGGTTTGTATGAGTCAGCCAAGCCACTCCTTGAAACATATGTGAATGCTGCTGCAAAAGTTGATCTCATACTATACACATCCATTTTAGCTCATCTTGTTAGATGCCAGGAAGAGGAGAGTGAGAAGCATTTGATGTCTATCCTTAGTGCTACAAAACATAAGGCACACTCTTTCATGTGTGGACTCTTCACAGGCCCAGAACATAGGAAACAACCAGTTTTATCTTTTGTGAGGGAATTCTTTCAGGGCATTGATTATGAGTTGGAAGAGGGGGCTGCGAGGTACTATGTCAATGTTCTTCTTAACTACCTCGTTCTTATGGGTCAGATAAACCGAGCCCGATGTGTTTGGAAAGTTGCCTATGAGAACAAGCTTTTCCCAAAGGCAATAGTCTTTGATCAGCATATTGCTTGGTCCCTTGATGTTAGAAACTTGTCGGTTGGAGCTGCTCTTGTAGCAGTTGTGCACACCCTCCATAGATTCAGAAAGCGCATGTTGTATTATGGTGTTGTCCCCAGACGCATTAAATTGGTTACAGGACCTACCTTGAAGATTGTGGTTGCACAGATATTGAACTCAGTAGAATCTCCTTTTGAGGTTAGTAAGGTAGTTCTAAGGGCCCCTGGAGATTCTGTCATGGAGTGGTTTAAGAAGCCAATTGTTCAACAATTTCTTCTAAATGAGATTCCGTCAAGGGCTGATATCCTCATGCACAAGCTGAACACACTTTTTCCCAGTTCTGCACCTGAAATTAGATCTATGTCCCCTCCCAAGCCTCTCATTGCAGGCAAGGCAATGTAACCATGCTGAGATCAGTTACTGTCTTTGTATTTGTAAAATGGAATTGGGAGTTGTTTTTCTCCAGTAGTGTTCTTTCTAGTGGGAGTCTATTTTTTCATATTAACAAGACGTGTACAGACCAATAAGTAAGTGTGCAAGTATTGGAAAAGCAAGTATATAAATTTAAAAGGTAATAATTGAATAATAAAAAAGCCAAATCGTGATTGATCAATTTACACATTTGATCTGCATATTAAAATTCAAGTTATTTCTGAACCTTAGACTGTTCTAATATCAATAAATCTTGAATTTTTCTTTTATCAGTTTCCAAACTTATAATTTTCATGTGAAGTTTTAATCAAATTCACATCCTATTTGGCTATGTTGCTGAGGTTTTGGTATTATTATTAGTATTGTGGTAATGATTATTATTATTATTATTATTATCTTTTTTTGAAAATGGTTGTAGGTGTTCATTCTGTATTGATAAAGTACATACTCAAAGGCTTTCACTTTGTTTGACAATATTGTTTTAAACAGATTTCACCTTCCAATGACATGCCTTCATTGTTTCATACGTTTTTGTATGGAGTGAAGAATTACGTCTAAATGAATTACTAGAATTTGACTTTGACAGGCAATGTATGGATGCAGCCAGTAATGAAGAACATACGTACAAAAAAACTAGAATATGACTTGATTGGCATCTTTGAATAGAATTATAAGTTAAACTTCTTTTCTAGATGTGAAATATAAAGAAATAAAAATTAAATCCACTTTAAGAGTTTTTGGTTGGGCTGGTGAAACTTTAAGGTCAAGTTGAATTATCTCTTTTATACAATCTAAGCATAAGACAGGGATTGGGATTCACTGCAACTGCAGGGGATTTTTTTTGTAATTATGAAAGGCCTCTGGTGGAATTTATTTGTATCAAGAAGTGTTCGGATTGTTCAAATACCTGTTTGGATAAATAGACTTTCTACTCGGACAGATGAGTCTCATTGAAGGCCTCTCACAAACAAAAGTAATGGCTGAAACCCGATCTTTGAGCAAGTTATCGGGATGTCATTTGTTGAAAATCCGTTTTAAATAACTATTGGCTAAACTTATTTTTGTGCTGCTTAACCCATTTTCTGTATGCATTATTTATCACCCATATGGCTTGGTTTTAAATTTAATTTGAGGCCAGTTATAACTTTTGCCTTTTTGGGGGGGTTCACTTTCAATTAATAAAGTCCAAAGTGTCCTACTTACTAGTACAAAAATTGTTTTATCTATGGACTCTAATAAATAACAGGGTTTTATTTTTATTTTTAACGTTTTATAAGGATAAAAGATTTTTTTTAATCAATTGTAATAGAGATAAAAAGAAGAAAAAGAGTGAAAAATAGTGAGTAATGCTATATTCCACATTGGCGTGAATGAATAATATCACACCCGGTGATGTAGCATGACCATCTTACCATGACATGTCATCCTTTTTTATTTATTTTAAAAATATATATATATATTTGAAAATCTCTTTGTCAAAATACCTCATATCTGCAAAAATTTCATTATGAAAGAGGAAACCTCCCTTCCAATTTTCCCTCCCAAAATTTAGCCATCCGTGCGACGAGAGGCGCTCCAATACTGTAGGAAAGCTGGTGTGACTCGGCAGCCACTCATTCCGCTCCTCAATGACAACCATGTGTACATGGCTGCACTGGTCACTCAATTGGCTTCCTAAATCCAATGACAAAACATAAATAAAATCTGGACCATAGGGTCAACTCTGTATAATAATAGCCTATGATGATCATGTCATTCAATGCAAGTATTGTCAATTATCAAATATAATATCATTTAATCGAATAACAGTAGCTCAATTTAGTTGTAATAGTAATTGTAAATAACAGTTGTAAATAGGAATATTAAACAGTAATGTTAAATCCTTACGCTCACAACACAATAATAAAATGTGAAGTAAAAGCTTTGACAGTTATATCAACATAACATGCTCCAAAATAGTTTTCTTTTTCCTTGTTCCGCAAGTGTTGACTTACCTTGACCACTCAGAAGATTTCTCAGACATCTCAACCTCATGCACCGTCAACCAAATTATAATTAGACGAACACTAATCACAAACCTAAAAATACACTAAGAAACTTACATCATACTTTGGAAACCCTAAATCAAGCTTCAGGGCAGTTGGAATCAATCTTAGGGGACTAGGGATCAATCCTGCTTGTGTAGGCTCAATCGATCCTAGGCAGCTCTAACATTTGTTTCGGGTCCTTTGAGCCCCTAGCACACAATCCAATCAATCCCAAGCATTCCTAGGGGTTCTACAACACCAAAAAAGTGTTTAAGAATATTTTTAGATGCCAATGTTACACTCTTGATTCAAAATCATCAAGAATTTACATTGATTACCATAAGCACATCAACACAATCATAAAGCAACAATGTGTGTTTAAAATATTATTTGAACACGTAAAATCATAAACACATCATCTAAGATCATAACCTTTCTTTTTGAAACCATCAAACATGAAAAATACAAAATATAAATCTCTACATTAAAGAATCATTGTATAAAGTACATATTTCTTTTGAAACGAATCATCCCATCACGAAAACATAACCCAAACAATCAACCGTCATGGTTACGACAAGTAACTAGAAGGTTATCAAGAAACCACAAGGTTATAGGGTTAGAAAATAAATAGAAAAGAAACAATAAAGTTGTAGGCTTTACCTAGAGAAAATGGATTGAAAGAACATGATTTTGCCTTTGGGATTGACATAGATTGTTAGTTTCGAGCTCCTCTCACCTCTCCTCTTCACTCTCACCCCCTTAGAGGCTGAAAAAACATGCATATGAGGTTCTTTAGGGTTAAAAGAAGCCGAGGGTCAAGTTTATAAGGTTTTGTGTGTTAAAAAATGAGTTTCTATCGTATTAGAATCGATCCTCTAAATAACAAGATCGATCCTAAAATTGGGAGGGTCGATCATTTTATTATTATTGTTATTGTTATTGTTATTTTTATTATTTAGAAAACATTAGATCATTATCGGAAATACATTTTGTTCTGAAACTATGTGTATTTTTTAAAAAAAAAAATTATTTTTTGAGATATTACATTCGTGCTTTATATGATCATAGGAGATCGAGTTCGAATATGGTTGTCCCATTCGTGCGATTTATATGGGTTGGAATGATAATAATTGAATACGATATGCTGTTTACTGAAGCAAATATGTAACATGTTATTTGCCTTGTGACTTGTGATCAAGCACTAGAATCGAATATTATCCCACCTTCAACGTACCCTCTTTACTCTCTTACGACAGCCTTCACAATTAATATAGAATTGTTATATATATATATATATATGATGAATTTAATAATTAATTTTTGGAATTGGGCTTTCTTTCTAATGCACTCTTCCATTCATTTAATTACTTTTTATATTGTATAAAGTGCTTTGAAATTATGCTAGGTTCTAAAATTTCTTAACCTTCAAATGTTGATTCCACACTTCTCTACTTGACACGTTGGAAATGCATTGTTTGAACATATTTTAATGCTAGAAGCATACTATATATGTTTGGAGAAAAAGTAACGCTATAAATTATATTTTTATTTAATAATTATGACATAATACTGATATGGACTACTCAACTAACCATTATATATATCACTCAGAAATGGAGCGAAAAGTTATTATAGATAAGGGCTAGCTCGGGGCTAAAAAATTTTATTACTAGGGCCAAATAGGCTTCTTTTTTCTTTTTTCTTTTTTTCTTTTTTTTCTTTTTTACCTTAAAAGTTTTTACTTCCTAGAATTTGGAGGGTGGAATAGGCCGTCGGTCACTGAGATCACTCCTTATTAATTAATAAGAAAAAGAAAAAAGAGAAAAAGGTTGAATGGGGGCATAGACTTTTATAAGATGGAGTACGTGATTACCCCTTTTTGCCGGGCACCTTGAAGGGTCATACTATCATATTGAATTTAGAGGAAAAAGAGGGGGTGTGTTGACATCATAAATAAAATATTTATTTTGGGCTTATTTACATAATTACCGTCGCACATTAATATAGTATTGAAAAATTGATATTTGTACGCATACTCATAATGGATGTGAGACTCATGCATGCATGTGAAATTCATGTGGGATAGGTCTTACATGTATAGGTCTCACACGGTCACATCCATTATAAATGTGTACAATATATGAATAAAATGAGTGTGTGCAAATAACACTACTTTATAGTATTATTTCAATGTATTGTGTCTCTTGGATTCATTACGTGGTAGAAGGTGAGGTAATTACTAATATTATTTTTTTGTCAGAAAAAATAAGTGACAAGTTTTGGGAACCAGTCAAATGAAAATGATAGTGATTTTTCTTACCATAATAAAAATGTCTCAATTATCAATGAGATCTTGGACAATTTACGAGGATGTTTCTGTTACAGTATTTTATTAACTTCAAGAATTTAAGTTACAGTTTAAAACTATCACTTAATTGTATTTGTAGTCTGTTTATTTGTCTAATTTTTTTTTTTTATCAATTTGATGAGGCTGCTGAGAGTCATTTTGGACAATTTCACCAAATTAGTTGACAAAAATAGCCAAAAAGCAATTCAAATGAGGCTACTAAGAATGTTTATTATTTACAAAAACAGGACAATCTTCCTCAAATAACTGCTAAATTGTTGCAT
Source organism: Alnus glutinosa (assembly GCF_958979055.1). Taxonomy (NCBI): domain Eukaryota; kingdom Viridiplantae; phylum Streptophyta; class Magnoliopsida; order Fagales; family Betulaceae; genus Alnus; species Alnus glutinosa. The sequence goes on from NC_084893.1 coordinate 10,427,948, forward strand.
GCGCTAGATGATGAGTTGTCATATTTGCTTTCCGCACATACAAAATTCAAGCCAATTTGATAAGACTGATAATCATTTTAAACAATTTCATCAAATTAGCTCACCAAAATAATTAAAAAGCAAATTTAATGGGACTACTAAAAATGTTTATTATAAATAATAACAGGATAATCTTCCTCAAATAACTGCAGAATCGCCCCATGTGCCAGATGATGAGCTGTCATGTTTGCTTTCCGTTTCGGCATATACAAAATTCAAGCCCATTTGGCGAGGACAGACATACAAGCAGCCCCAAGAAGAAGTGAGATATTTGCACCAAGTTGAATTTTGAAATTGGTTTGTAGTCTTGGGTTCATGAAATCTGCTGCAAGTAGGTCAACAAGCGCCATGTAAATTAAAATCCCAGCCGAAGCGGCGTCAAAAACCCCTTGAACAATCAAAGCAGTTGGGCTATTCTCATTGTAAACGCTTGATATTCCGATCCCAATTGCTATTCCCACGGGGGTTGTCAGCGAGAAAAATGTCGCCATAATTGCTGCAGACGTAGTCTTGAATTTCGCCTACAAAACCAACACAATTTTATTCTTACTTTTTCATATATATAATTTTACTATACAATATAATAATTTTTTTTTAAAAAAAAAAAAACAATAAAAATTCATGGTACATATATATATATAAATGTTTTAGTTTGAGGGTAGTCGGGAGTGACAACCCAACCTTTATCACTTTGATTTAAATAATAATAATAATCTTAAACTCTTCAGCATGAAATTAAGGGCACTCTCTAATTAATTTTAAGACTTTTTCTTCACTGGCAACGGAAAGTACCTAAAAAAAGGAAGATGTGCTCATTTTTTTTTTCAAGTGAGAAAATGTGCTCATTTTTTTTTTCAAGTGGGAAGATGTGCTCATTGTGACAACATTTACGGCCCCCGTTGTTGAATTTTTTAAACTGTACACAAATTTCAAAGCAGCTGAATTATTTGTGACAACGCAACCTCGGTTTTCTTCATCCAAAACTTCCAGGTGATTGGGTGTGTTTAGTAAACGATTTTAATATTAAGAAGTTATATTTTTTAATAATTTTTTTTTTGTTTAAATACTAATATAAAATGAGTAATGTAATATAAAAATATAAAAATATTTTATTTTATAAAAAAATTTAGAATAATTTGGTAAACGGTACACTACTGGTGGAGAGAGATATACCTGAGAGATGCAGCCACCGAGCCCAAGACCCTCAAAGAACTGATGGAAAGACAGGGCTGCCAGGAGAGGCTTTATTGTATCAGTGTCTTGAGAAGCACCCAAAGATATTCCAATTATCACTGAATGAGCCACAATTCCTATCTCCAGCACCTAAAAAAGAAAAAAAAAAAAAAAAAGAACACCAAACATATACATATTACTATGATGTTGTTGTTGTTGTTGTTGTTGTTGCATCATGCATGGCCATCACCTTATAAAATCAATCTTACTTGTGATATAACACGAAAACGGATTAGCTCTGCCATATTCAGCTCTTCGGCCTCCTCCGGATGGGCGGCGGAGCCATGGGCATGGCCATGCGTGGCATGTGTATGGACATGTATGTGACCCGCGTGCTCTTCGTCTGCCGGAGTGATCATAAACTGCTTACTTCTCTTAAAGTGTAGCCTCGTGTAAAACCCTGTCGCTAACGAATCCACCATTAAAGTTCCTATAGCAGACGCCATGGCAATGAGGCCGGTGAAAGGAAAAATTCTCCAAGGCTTTTCGTCAAGGCACGGTGACGTCAAGCTCTCAAATGCGTCGGGAAGTATGTGGATGAACCCAGTCGCCAGAATCACCCCCGCCGCGAAGGCCTTGATCAGGAAAAATATGTCATGTTCAGGCCTTAGAGTCGGGATTCTCCTGCCCAACAATGGGATGCTCACCCCCACAGAACCGGCGAAGAGAATGGTCGCAATCGAAGCTAATTTATATTTGAGTGCTTCGCTTTTGTTTGTCTTACCTGCGCTCTCGGCATCACACGTACAATCTCCGGATACCGTAGTGGGGATGAGAAGTATTAGAAGAAATATGAAAGAAAAAGCTCCGAAATTGATCATGGCGGGTGGCCGGGAGAGAAAGATCTAGCTGGCAGTTTTGCAGATTTGGGTTCTTTGTGAAATGGCTCGATCGAGTTTTCTTCTTTTATACAGAAAGGAGAAAAGTTTTAAATGCTGCTTGTTTTGAAAGCACTGGATGAGGAAAACCAGGATATAATGATATATAATCAACGGATGGACTATAACTGAGCATCTTATATAGTTAAAAGAGAACAACATACTAAATTAATAAATAGAGAGTATAAAGAGAAAAAAAAAATTTCTACGTACGTACACATAATATAATCAAGTATAATATTTTCCATTTCTTAAATATAGAAAAAATATAACAAAAAAAAAAAAAAAAGCTGCAAAAAATACCTACAGTTATTTTCCTAAACATTAAGAATGCAACAATACTACCAAATATATGGGAGTAATACTTTAGCTTTCTTGTTCATTATTTTAACATAAAAAAAATATCTTTTTCTCTTCTCGCTCTCATCTCTCATCTTTTTATTTTTTACTGAAGATTTTGTAAAAAATATGAGGATAGGTAGAAAACTTGTATTTTGTAAAGAAATAATATTTTGATGATGAAAAATGCTAGAATTCATTCTAGCATTCTTCTGGATGACATGAATTTAATAATAAAAAAAATAATCTCAAAAGGTGACCAACAAAATGTAATTTTTTTAAGCAAAAAAATTAAATTAATGTTATCCAGAAGGATGCTAAAAGGAATTCTATCATTTTCCTTTAACAATAAAGAGAAAGAAAAGAAAAAAAAAATTATTATAAAGTGTATTTAGATAAAGAAAAATTTATTTTATAAACTCCGAGCATGAAGTATTCTAGTGCAGGACGTATGGTATGCACATGGGTTGTTGAGAAGGGTTGATGCCCTGGCCTGTAAGCAAGTCATGATGATCTACAAGTCTTTTATGTGGGCCCGTTGACGGACTGTGGTTAATGGTCGTCGGCCCTATCTACAGTAATTGAAGAGACTAAAATCGTACGATCTACGAGCCCATCACATCACCCTGTAACACGTTCGTCCTAGTATCCTACCCTTAAGGATCAAATTCATTTAAATATTATTTATTTTACCCAACATAGTATCTATTATACCTTTTATTTACATTTAAATATTTTTTTTTTTTGAAAAAAAGTGTAAAAACAAATAAAAAGAAAGAGAGAAAATAATAAAAAATTTATATTACTTAATTTTAAGGCGGAGCCAACTTTTAAGTTTTGGGGGTCAAATTGAAAAAAATAATTTAAAGGGTCAAAATAAAAAAATTTTAAAAAAATAGGGGTAAAAATTAAATTTTTTAAATTTTTTTTTTTAGATTTTTTTTTTTTTTTTTTGGGAGACCTTTGGCTTAGGGGGATATACTCTTATATATCATCTCTACAGTGATGTCGTAAAGTAGGGCAATTTTGAAATTTCTGAGAATATTATAGACTTGTTTGGTAAGTAATTGTATTGTGGAATATTTGTATGTTGTGATATAAAATTTGAGAATATTTTATAGAAAAATAAAAAAGTTTTGTTTTGTAGTGGGTTTTTTTATTATTATTATTTAAATAGTAGTAAAATATGATTGATGTGATATAAAAAGTATAAAAAAAATTTAGAAAATTTTTTATTCGATTTTTTTAAGAAAAGTGAAAAGAAAAAAAAAAATAGAGAGTTGAAAATGATATGCCAAACAAGCTCTATAGTAATTTTGAAAGGGATGAGGTCATGTAAAGGTTTTATGGTGACAGGAGAAATATAAAAAAAAAACTAATATAAGGGTAAATTGGAGAGGGGGGTTGAAATGGGCTTGTTTGTTAAGGAACAATACATTACAGTACTGTTTATGTACTTTTTTTTTCTTTTTTTTTTTTATATTTTTCACTACTAATCAACATCAAAACATTCCCACTTTTTTCACTTTTTTATATCACATCAATAATTTTTTATTACTATTCAAATAAAAAAATTCACTATAATACAAAATTTTTTTCATTTTTTTATACAAATTCTTTTTATTTTATATCACATCATCACTTTTTACTAATTTCAAAAATTAACAACTCACTATTCTGTTCTGTAATGCCACTTGCCAAATACGGCCAGTGAGAGATATTAAAGGGGATGAAGCCACGACGTTGTCAGGCAATAATTTTTTATGGAAAGCAATTCGCCACGCGGCTTTGTTCGACAAAGGTCAATTTAAGGATGTCGAAATATGTCTTCATTCCTGTAATATTATGCTTCTTTAGCTTTAAATAATGATAGGTCTTGGAAGGTGCGTGGAAGTCGTCTATAGAATTTATGCTTTGCAGCTTTCGACAAAAATGTGTGCATCCAAATCATTTATGAACTGTCATAAATATATATATATATATATATATAAAAAAAAATCCATGAACCAACAGTGCTTTTAAAATAGTCTTATAAAATGAAGGGTTAAATATATTTTAGCCCCTCAAATTATTATCTTTTTTTTGGATGGCCCTTTAAACTACCAATGCTTAGATTATTGCCCCCCAAACTACCACTTTCTGATTTTTTTGGCTCCATCCGTCTATTTATGTATTCTAACAGAAATTGGCCAAAAACCCGAAAATAACTCTCCCTTAACCGTGGGAATTTCAAAGTGTATGAGTGGTATTTTCGGATTTCTGTTTAGAATTGACGGCATAAATGAACGGATGAGGCTAAAAAATCAGAAAGTGGTAGTTTGGGGGGCCAGAATCCAAGCATCGGTAGTTTTGGTAGCTATCCGGAAAAAGGGTGGTAGTTTGGAGGGCTAAAATATATTTATCCCTAAAATGAAAGTTTGCTAAAATGACATACCAAACTAATAAAATATGTTAAAAATATTATTTTTATAATATCCTTAAAAAAAAAAAATAATAATAATAACAGGGGGTGGAGATAAGTCAAATGCCCATCCTCACCTCTCAAAAAAAATTTCTACTCTAGGAATTTTTTTCTCGAAAGTCTTAGTTGCCTACCCTCAAAAACTTCTCAATAGGCAAATATTTTATAAGAGGATCGAGGTTCATGATCACACCACATTCTGCCATTTTTTTCACTGATTTTTTAACCTAAAACCAATCTAGGCAGCCACAGGTTGAAGATGGTAAGGTTGAAGATGACATATTTTTTTCTCTTAAGGAAAACGCACCGTTTTGTTTGTTCGTTTAAACTTTCTATCAAAAGAAAAAATAATAAGAAAAAAGAAGAATGGGATGACACGTTTCATTAGTTGTCTGATTTGAAAAAAATGGCAAGTTTTGGTGTGTTTGGATATTAAATTTTTGAAATCAGAATTGAATTCTAATTCTCTTTACAAATTTCAAGGCAAAAGAAATGTGTTTAGGAGTTGAATTTTTAGATTGAAAAATATTATTTTTTAATTGTAAGAAATTATTGAAAGTTTGAAAAGTTGTGTATAATGATTGGTATTGTGAAAAGTTGTGTGGAATAATAATTTATTATATATTGATTGTTTAATTAAAAAATAAATAAATAATTTTTTTTTTAAAAAAAACATAATTAAAATTAAAATTAAAAAAAAAAAAAAAAGGATGAAGGGGGTGGTTTTAATTGCCACCCCCAGTGGTTGGGGGAGGCCGCACGGCCACCCCCAAGGGTCCGTGGTGACTGCGCGACCACCCCCAAAGGGGGTGTAACCGGCAGCCACCGCTCTGCTTTTTTTTTTTTTTTTTTTTTTTTAATTTCTTTTAAATTTTTTTTTGTTGATTTAAATTTTTATTATTTTATTTATTAAATGTGGGATCCACGCGTTTTTAAAGGCAACTTGTCCTGTGCATGGGTCCCAGTCATTAAATCAGGTTCATTAGAATGTTGGCCTTGAATTGAAATAAAACTCAGGTGAAATTCGGGTTTTAAGGTGGGTGGACGGGTTGTAAAAAAAACCCAAATAGAATAAGGATTTTTTTCTGAATCCAAACAAACCATAACGAGTCACAATTTCCTACTATTAAAGGACACATCTCATTACTTCTCTTTTAATAAATTTGAAAAAAGGGCAAGTCTAAGGTAACAATCTTATCTACGTGTCCATGACAGATCTCATACGTCGCTATCAACACTTCAAAACTTCTGAACCCCAAACACCAATGACACCATCTGTATTCCTCTTCTCCACGGCTTATTTGGTCACTTATTTTTTTAAAAAAAAAATTAAAAATTAAAAATGCTAGGCCTTTAGCTTAGCCAACTTCTTCATTAGGATAGGTTTAGATGGGAGTCACAATACTTGCCTATGTTTGACAAAATATTTTTTAAAAAAAAAAAAAAAAAAACATTAAGACTTAGTTTAACTGACTTTTCTTATGCAATATATATTACATTTAAAATACGTTTTAACATTTATATATTCTAAGAGATAATTAAATTTTGTTGAATTATTTATTGATGCGTCAATTATATTTTTATTTATTTTTTGATTAACCTCATAATTTTTTTTATTTATCAAATTGAAAAAAAAATATTGACCCCTCTCAACTAAAATCTTGGCTCCGCCACTGCCTATGGGGGTGGCTCAAAGGCCACCTCCATCTCTGGGGTGGCCCACGAGTCACCCCAGATGGGACCGACAGCCACCCCCTTTCCTTTTATATATATATATATATATATATATATATATATATATATATATATATATATATATCTTTTAATTTTTAAAATTTTTAATTATTACTATTTTTATTAAAAACGATATGTGTCATCATTTTATTGGTGCTGACATGAGACACTAACAGAATCTTTCAAGTGTTTTGACAAAATTTGATTGTATGGACTAAATTGTTATTTTAGCCTACCCTGACGATCTTTGAATTTTTTATTTTTTTTATACCACATAGAGCGATTTGTAATTTAGGCCAACTAAATATAATGATTTTGCATTTATCCAAAAAAAAAAAAAAACGTTTTAATTTTTGTATTAATCCACCGCTTTGGGTTTTTCTTCTTCTTATTTTGCTTAAAAAAATAGTTTAGGTTTTTTTTTTGTTTTTTTTATTTTAGTTTTAAAGAGAATAAGAGCATTATATGAATATAATAAAAAAGTAGCATTTTTTACTCATCTTGTTAGTTGGATGAGTCACTCTAGCACACTTGTCACTTCATGGGACTATTTTAAAAATGGTGGTTAATTAGTTCAAGAGATTTTTTTTATATTTTTCCTTAGAATTTCTTAAAAAATTAAATTTAAACCAACTAATTTTTAGGGACAGGTTGTAACTAATTTATACAAACCAGTCAAATAAATTGTCAAGTGCCCCTTAACATGTGAGAAATACACGGTATTAAAAAACCGTGTGATTCTCACATGTTTTTTAATACTCACATTTTTTTAATAATATTAATAAGAAAGCATGTCTTACTAATGCTTTAGGAAAATATGTCACTTTATTAGGCTAGTTTGCAGCTAATTTTTGTCTTTTTTTTTTTTTTTTTTTAGATCTCAATTTATATTTATTAACCTATATGACAACATCTTAAAAGTTTTATACAAGAATGGTTATTCCAAAGCTAAAAATATTATCAAATTATAGAATAGTTATTATATTACAATAATTCTTTCTAACTTTCTATTAACCCTCCAAATTAACCCTTGCATTAATTTTTATTAAAAAAAAAAGAAAAAGATATTTTTTAAGTTAATAAAAAAAAAAATCCTACACTCCCTCTTTAATTTTTACTTTAAGGTAGAAAAATAATGGGGTTTTTTATTATTCTATTTTTTCGGGTTTAGCACATAATAAAGTGCAGAAACAAAATCCAATATTATCCTACAACTCAGTTGACTATTTTTTTTAGCCGGCTTTTCTTTTTTGACAGCCTTCATAACCAAACGATATATTTATTTATTTTTTTCTTATTTCAAATTGAATTCAGAGCCACATTCTTCTTTACTGTAATGATCGTGGGGGTGAAAATATTAAATATATCATATTTTTTGGCAAAAAGGAAAAAGACATCTTATATATACATTATTGAGTCCTTAGATTCCTTTCACGGCTACATATAGCCTATATATGCGACTTTGACAAGCAGGACTTGTGGTAAGTGGACGTTAGTCAAATCCAACTTTCCCCAAAAATATCCCCACAGCTTTCCAGCCATTTTCCTTTGTAGAAGATAATTTCATAGATAATGATAAATGTCTTCCTTCATGTGAAGATAGATAAACATAGGCCACCCAATGAGCAGCAACGGCAACATAAATGATAATAAAGAACCAATTTAATACAAATTAATGTTCCAAAAGTATTGAAACAAGGACAGATGAAAAGTTTTTTTTTTTGGTAAGCATCTGCATTATGCAACTTAATGCAAGCATATGCTTGCACTAGACTTAACTATTGGACTGACAGTTAAAATACTGGGTCAATAAAGTGTTGCAAATAAAGTTTTGCTGTATACACAAGGAACTAAGAAGTACAACTTAACCTAAAGATACACTTACCATTTGGAGATGGTTGGTTATTCAGTTCTGAATTTGTTGATTGTGTAGATAGTAGAAAGTCTACTTCAGGATTTATTTTTTTTATTAAGGATATATCCTTGAGATGCAATAAGCAGACTATAATTGCTATGTCTACTAAGAAATCTAAAATTCTTGCATGCTATGAATTCATTACACAGGCATGATGGAGATATAAAGGGTCTATTGAGCATATAAGTACTGAATTAATGATTGCGGATCCCATGACTAAAAGTTTACTGATAAAGAAAGTATAAAGTTACGCAGAGTATATGAGACTCATTAATTCAATTTTTGCTTGGTTTGTCTCTTTATGGTCTATAGACATGAAGTTATTATAATAAAGATTTTGTGCACATTTGTTATTTTATCCATGAAGTTAAATAAAGTTGGACCCAAATGACTTATAGGAAGTTCATTCATAAAGCTTGACTATCCATAAAGTACTTATGTAAAGAGCGTTTTACATTGTGATACATGGAAGGGATGACCCAATTTTATAATGGTTTTACCATCATGATTCATGTGAAACATTTTTTATCTGAGTGGGAGGATTCCATAAGTGATTGGCTAAACTAAATAATCTAATACCATAAGGTCATGTGTCATAAAGGCCAAGTCGGAGAATGTAAGATTTGATCTCCATATATAACCTATATGCCACATATACGATATTTATTATATTTTAATTTAATAAATATAATATACGGTATTACGGTTATAGTAATTTATATTACCGTAACAGAATCGTTTAATTGATTTTAAAATCAATTAATAATATTGTTTCCTTGATGGGAGGAACAATACTGTGTTTACCATATTTGAGGGTTTCTGACCTAGCCTATAAATAAACAGCATGTGTACACCATCAGTACGACAATACTGTAAGGCATGAGTTAGAAGATCCCTCAAATAATATTTATAATATTTTTGTTCTTCAGATCTTCGTGGAAACGCTTGAGCAAAGATGGCTAGAGGTAAGCCTAGATCCTTATCTTTTATTTTCCGATGTGCATGTTAGTTGAGCACAATATGATTATATGTTCTAACAGTTAATACACGATATCTAAAGTTATAATTTGTACAAAGTCATAATTGTAGTTTGTTTTTAAATCTTTATTGTATTGTTTATATATTCTCTTTAATACTCTGAATAGTTTCATACGAGGAACATTATTTTATTTAATATTATTGAAAATTAAATATAAAACCGGAATATAAAGAAATTAAAACAAGAGACTTTTTTAAGTAGTTCGGTGTTAGAGTACTAGCAACAGACACCCAATCATTTTCCTTAAATTTAGAAAACGAAACTACTTTTTGCCTCCCTATCTAAAAACACTCCATAATAGTTTTCCTTAATTTTTTTCTAAACCATTAAAATATATTATTATTATTACTTTTACTTTTACTTTATTTTTTTCTTTCATTTTATTTTTGTTCTCTCTCTTCTCCTCGTCCCTAAAGGTAGACACTGAGTCAGCTACTGCTTCCCTCCAAATTGACCTTATTCAGCTTTTGATGCTTTGATTTTTGAACAAGCCATAGTTGAAGTCTTCTAATTTTGGACTTACCTCAAAATCTTGAACTTGTCGGTGATGGGTTTATTGAAAATCTGCTGAAAATCTAAACAAACTTGGACTTGTGTGGGAAACGATGATGGTTGCGCCACTGTCGCCATGTGGGGAAGCGGCTGAGCCAGCGGATTTTGATCTAGCTCCGGCGAGCTCTAGACTTGGATTACCCTCCTATCTCCACAATATCACTCTCTAGACCGGTTGGATCTCTGATCTCTGTTGACGAGAAATGCTTCACTACCGCCGACTCCTTTTCTAGTGAGCTCTCCGCCTCCCGCCTTGCCTCCTCTGGCTTAATCTCTCTCTCTCTCTCTCTCTCTCTCTCTCTCTCTGTGCGCGCGCGCGCTCGTTCAAGAACCAAGGGGGAAGGGGGAATTACTTGAACAAAAAGAAGAAGAAGAAAGGGACGAAGGGTTGGGGCTGCGTGTAGAAGGAGAAGAGAGGTGAGAGGAGAGAGAGAATTGAGTTTATGATTATAATAATCATTGGGACTGCTACAGTGAATGAGAAGCACTGTAACATTCTTAATGCTTAGGGAGGGAATTTGCTGTAGATGATCTTTTGTGGCTTTTTTGACATTTTTCCTATATTTAGGAAAGAGAACCACTTATAAGATATCTGCTACTAGTGCTCTTAGACACTTATGTCCATCATTAGGGAATGGCCCAAAAGACTGCATCTTGCTCTTATTTCTTGATAATTAATTACAATACAAATAGTACATATTTTTATAAGAAAATTGTTGTAAGAAGATAGAATAGAAAATAATAGGCGGTGATAATATCAAATATGATTTTCTAAAAGGTATGAGATAATTATAATCAAATATTGAAATAAATTACAATTAGATTTGATTGTATTCTATAGGAATCCCTAGGTTGCTCCACATCTACGTGGACCGCAACTTTTTGTTTTCGTAAGTGGGAGCAATGCCGGTCCTCCTAAATTCACTACTTCCTCATTACCCCTTTCCAAACTACGATTAAGAAAATATTAATGAGGGTTTAGAGAGTAAATAAAAAGGAGCAATGAATTAGTGGAAATTACAAAAAATGGACCCGGAGAACACTTGATGAAAATCTTTCTAGGACTATTCTATTAGTGGAAGCTACCGATCGTATGGTGAGTCAAAAAAACTCTATCGACTAGCTAGGTGCAAGTACCATGTGGTTTGTAGAGAAAAGTAATAGATCGATCGGTGTAAAGTGAATGATCGAATGGTGGAGCGTGAAGCAACGCAGGATAAATTAAAAAACTGTGTTGTTTCCTGTCTTACTAACCGGGTTTTCCAAAACCAATACCTGTATCGGGTACCCAGTTTTAAATAACCGGGTACCTACCCGGTTTCCAATTTTTCAGGTCCGGTTAGTGTCCGGATCCGGTTTCGGTTCGGATTTACACCCCTACATGCATGCATGTGAAATTCATGTGGGATAGGTTTAACATGTGTGGGTCTCACACGGTCACATCCATTATAAATGTGTACAATATGTGTATAAAATGAATGTGTGCAAATAACACAACTCTATAATATTATTTCAATATATTGTGTCTCTTGGATTCATTACGTGGTAGAAGGTGAGGTAGTTAGTAATATTTTTTTTTTTTTGGCAGAAAAAATAAGTGACAAGTTTTGGGAATCTTTCAAAAGAAAATGATAGTGATTTTTCTAACCATAAGAAAAATGTCCCAATTATCAATGAGATCTTGGACAATTTATGAGGTTGTTTTTGTTACAATATATTATGAACTTCAAGAATCTAAGTTACAATCGAAAACTATCACTTAATTGTATTTGAAGTCTATGTGTATTATTCTCATTTATCCTAATTCTTTTACAAATAAGAACATTTTGTATTGTAAATCTCACTACAAAATAAAAGCAAAATATAGTCATTCGAACTTTATCTTATGAATATAAGTCATAAACTTAATTACGTAACTTTTTGTCTATATTTATTTGTCCAATTTTATTTTTTTTCACCGAGCCATTTTGGACAATTTCACCAAATTAGTTTACGAAAATAGCCAAAAAGCAATTTAAATGAGGCTATTAAGAATGTTTATTATAGATAAAAACAGGACAATCTTCCTCAAATAATTGCTAAATTGCCGCATGCGCTAGATGATGAGCTGTCATGTTTGCTTTCCGCATATACAAAATTCAAGCCAATTTGGTAAGATTGAGAGTCATTTTAGACAATTTCATCAAATTCGCTCACCAAAATAATCAAAAAGCAATTTTAATGAGAATGTTTATTATAAATAAAAACAGGATTATCTTCCTCAAATAATTGCTAAACCGCCCCATGTGCCAGATGATGAGCTGTCATATTTGCTTTCCGTTTCGGCATATACAAAATTCAAGCCCATTTGGCGAGGACAGACATACAAGCAGCCCCAAGAAGAAGTGAGATATTTGCACCAAGTTGAATTTTGAAATTGGTTTGTAGTCTTGGGTTCATGAAATCTGCTGCAAGTAGGTCAACAAGCGCCATGTAAATTAAAATCCCAGCCGAAGCAGCGTGAAAAACCCCTTGAACAATCAAAGCAGTCGGGCTATTCTCATTGTAAACGCTTGATATTCCGATCCCAATTGCTATTCCCACGGGGGTTGTCAGCGAGAAAAATGTCGCCATAATTGCCGCAGAAGTAGTCTTGAATTTCGCCTACAAAACCAACACAATTTTATTCTTACTTTTTTATATATATAATTTTTCTATATAATTATAATAACGTGATAATAATTTTTTTTAAAAAATAAAATAAAATTCATGATATATAAATGTTTTAGTTTGATTATAATCGGGAGTGACAACTGTCAACCCAACCTTTATCACTTTGATTTAAATAATAAATATTAATAATCTTAAAGGGCTCACAGCCCTGGGGTCCGTGGAAAGGACCATAGGGCCTTGGAGCAGAAGGACCACTAGGTCCGTCATTGTCCTGCTCCTAGGAAAATGTTTGGCAATTAAGTGTGAGTTGGACGTTTTTGGAGTAATAATAAAAAGTGATAAATTTGATATAAAAAAAAAAATTATATAAAAAAGTAAAAAAAAATTGTATTGTAATAATTTTTTTTTATTTAAATAGTAATAAAAAATTATTTATATAACATAAAATTAAAATATTTTTAACTTAATTGTTTTTTAAAAAAATAAAAATAAAGTCCGAGATTTTTTCCTCCCTCGCCAAACCAGCCTTTAAACTTCTCAGCATGAAAATTGACCATTTGGGTGTAATTAAGGGCACTCTCTAATTTCTTCACGGGCAACGAAAAGTACCTAAGAAAAGGAAGATGTGCTCATTTTTTTTAAGTGAGAAAATGTGCTCATTTTTTTTTTTCAAGTGGGAAGATGTGCTCATTCTGACAACATTTACGGCCCCCGTTGTTGAATTTTTTAAACTGTACCCAAATTTCAAACAAGCTGAATTATTTGTGACCAGGTGAGTGGATATATATGTTTAGTAAACGATTTTGCAGTGGAATTTTTGTTTGAATAATAGTAAAAAAATATTAATGTAAAGAAAAATGAAATAGTTATGTTTTTTAATATTTTTTTTTATTTAAATAATTATAAAAAGTGAGTAATGTAATATAAAAAAAAATATAAATATTTAATTTTAAATTTTTTTTTAGAATAATTTGGTAAACGGTAGACTGGTGGAGAGAGATATACCTGAGAGATGCAGCCACCGAGCCCAAGACCCTCAAAGAACTGATGGAAAGACAGGGCTACCAGGAGAGGCTTTATTGTCTTAGTGTTTTGAGAAGCACCCAAAGATATTCCAATTATCACTGAATGAGCCACAATTCCTATCTCCAGCACCTAAAAAAGAAAAAAGAAAAAAAAAAAAAAAACACACCAAACATATACATATTACTATGATGTTGATGTTGTTGTTGACTTGTTGCATCATGCACGGCCATCACCTTATAAAATCAATCTTACTTGTGATATAACACGAAAACGGATTAGCTCTGCCATATTCAGCTCCTCAGCCTCCTCCGGATGGGCGGCGGAGCCATGAGCATGGCCATGCGTGGCATGTGTATGGACATGTATGTGACCCGCGTGCTCTTCGTCTGCCGGAGTGATCATAAACTGCTTACTTTTCTTAAAGTGTAGCCTCGTGTAAAACCCTGTCGCTAACGAATCCACCATTAACGTTCCTATAGCAGACGCCATGGCAATGAGGCCGGTGAAAGGAAAACTTCTCCAAGACTTTTCGTCAAGGCACGGTGACGTCAAGCTCTCAAATGCGTCGGGAAGTATGTGGATGAACCCAGTCGCCAGAATCACCCCCGCCGCGAAGGACTTGATCAGGAAAAAGATGTCATGTTCAGGCCTTAGAGTCGGGATTCTCCTGCCCAACAATGGGATGCTCACCCCCACAGAACCAGCGAAGAGAATGGTCGCAATCGAAGCTAATTTATATTTGAGTGCTTCGGTGTTGTTTATCTTACCTCCGCTCTCTGCATCGCACTTACAATCTCCGGATACCGTAGTGGGGGAGAGAAGTATTACAAGAAATATGAAAGAAAAAGCTCCGAAATTGATCATGGCGGGTGGCCGGGAGAGAAAGATCTAGCTGGCAGTTTTGCAGATTTGGGTTCTTTGTGAAATGGCTCGATCGAGTTTTCTTCTTTTATGCAGAAAGGAGAAAAGTTTTAAATGCTGCTTGTTTTGAAAGCACTGGATGAGGAAAACCAGGATATAATGATATATAATCAACGGATGGACTATAACTGAGCATCTTATATAGTTAAAAGAGATCAACATACTAAATTAATAAATAGAGAGTATAAAGAGAAAAAAAAAAATTCTACGTACGTACACATAATATAATCAAGTATAATATTTTCTATTTCTTAAATATAGAAAAAAATATAAAAAAAAAACTACAAAAAACCACGACCTACGGCGGTTTCCCTAAACATTAAGGGTCCGTTTGAATTTGCGATTTCAAAAAGTGCAATTTTAAAAATAGTGATTTTAAAATGTGCGATTCAAAAAAGTGATTTTTAAAAACGCAGTTAAGCATTTGACAAAATCACTGTTTGGCCTTTATAATCGCAGGTTAGCCTTTTAAAATACTGCGTTTTCAAAAAAATACCCTATTGCTTGCGATTTGAATAAACACTTTTTTGCATTTTCAAATCGCAATTTCCAAACGGTTTATTTTTTGCAATTTGGTTTAAAATCATACATTTTCTCTATGAAATCGCAATCTCAAACGCACCCTAAGTATGCTACAATACTACCAAATATTTGGGGTAATACTTTAGCTCTCCTGTTCATTATTTTAACATAAAATATTTTTTTCCCCTCTCGCTCTCATATCTCATCTTCTTATTTTTTATTGAAGATTTTGTAAAAAATGTGAGGATAGGTAGAGAACTTGTATTTTGTAAAGAAATAATATTTTGATGATGAGAAATGCTAGAACTCATTCTAGCATTCTTCTGGATGACATGAATTTAATTAAAAAAAAAAAATCTCAAAAGGTGACAAACGAAATGTAATTTTTTAAGCAAAAAAATTAAATCAACGTTATTCATAAGAACGCTAGAAATTTTTTTTAACATTTTTCTCATCTTCTTATTTTTTATTGAAGATTTTGTAAAAAATGTGAGGATAGGTAGAGAACTTGTATTTTGTAAAGAAATAATATTTTGATGATGAGAAATGCTAGAACTCATTCTAGCATTCTTCTGGATGACATGAATTTAATTAAAAAAAAATAAAATAATCTCAAAAGGTGACAAACGAAATTTAATTTTTTAAGCAAAAAATTTAAATCAACGTTATTCATAAGAACGCTAGAAATTTTTTTAACATTTTTCTCATCTTCTTATTTTTTATTGAAGATTTTGTAAAAAATGTGAGGATAGGTAGAGAACTTGTATTTTGTAAAGAAATAATATTTTGATGATGAGAAATGCTAGAACTCATTCTAGCATTCTTCTGGATGACATGAATTTAATTAAAAAAAAATAAAATAATCTCAAAAGGTGACAAACGAAATTTAATTTTTTAAGCAAAAAATTTAAATCAACGTTATTCATAAGAACGCTAGAAATTTTTTTAACATTTTTCTTTAATGATATAGAAAAAAAAGAAAAAGAAAAATTATTATAAAGTATATTTAGATAAAGAAAAAGTTACGATTGTATAAACTCCGAGCCTCAAGTAGTGAAGTATTCTATTGCAGGACGTATGGCATGCACATGGGTTGTTGAGAAGGGTTGATGCCCCGTAAGCAAGTCAAGTCTTTTATGTGGGCCCGTTGACGGTCTGTAGTTAATGGTCGTCGGCCCTGAGTACTGTATCTACAGTCATTGAAGAGACTAAGCTTGGCAATTTAAGTTGCAGTGTCAATTCATTGGGTTAGCGTGTTAATCCATTTAACTAATTTGGTAAAAATTATGTAATTATCGCGTCATAAATATATTATAAACTTGTCATAAACAGGTTGGTGGGTCATAAACAGGTCATTAACAGGTCATAAACGTGTCATAAACGGGTTGACGAGTCATAAACGAGTTATAGCCTAAACTCAAATTTTATATATTCGTGTCGTGTTTATGTCGAATTTGTCGGTCGTGTTAAAATTGCCAGGCTTAGAAGAGACAAAATAGTACAATCTACGAAGCCCATCACATCACCCTGTACCACGTTCGTTCTACCTTAAATTTAAACACTAAATTAATTACAGGTCAAACTCATTTAAATATTATTTATTTTACCCAACATAGTATCTATTTTACCTTTTATTTACATTTAAATATTATTTTTTGTGAAAAAAGTGTAAAAAAGAAAGAGAAAAAATAATAAAAAATTTATTTTACTTACTTTGTTGGAGAAAAAAAAAATTCTTACACTATCATGAATTTTTTGGTCTATTATATTAGAAATGCTCTTGTATATCATCTCTAAAGTGATGTCGTGAAGTAGGGCAATCTTGAAATTTCTGAGAATATTAGTAATTTTGAAAGTGATGAGGTCATGTAAAGGGTTTGTTTGGTAAGTAATTGTATTGTGAAATATTTGTGTATTGTATAATAAAAAGTGATGAATATGATATAAAATTTAAGAATGTATTATAGAAAAGTAAAAAAAAAAAGTATAAAAAAAAAATTAGAATATTTTTTATTTATTTTTTTGAAAAAAGCAAAAAATAAAAGAAAGAGAGAATTCAAAATGATTTGTCATACTAGCCGATAGTAATTTTGAAAGTGATGAGGTCATGTAAAGGTTTTATGGTGACAGGAGAAATATAAAAAACACTAATATATAAGGGTAAATTGGGGGGGGGGGGGGGGGGGGGTGTTGAAATAGTGAGAGATATTAAAGGGAGATGAAGACACGATGTTGTCATGCAACAATTTTCTATGGAAAGCAATTCGCCACGCGGCTTTTGTTCAGCAAACGTCAATTGAAGGATGTCGAAATAATGTCTTCATTCCTGTAACATTTTATGCTACTAACCGAACCCTTCTTTAGCATTAAATAATGATAGGCCTTGGAAGTTACGTGGAAGTTGTCTAAAGAATTTATGCTTTGCAGCTTTTGTCAAAAGTGTGTGCATCCAAATCATTTATGAACTGTCATATATATATATATATATATAAATCGATGAACAACAATGCTTTTAAAATAGTCTTATAAAATGAAAGTTTCCTAAAATGACATACCAAACTAATAAAATATGTTAAAAATATTATTTTTATAATATCCTTAAAAAAAAAATAACAGGGGTCGAGAGGAGTCAAATGCCCCTCTTCACCTCCAAAATTTTTTTCCCTACTCTAGAAATTTTTTTTCTCAAAAGTCTTAATTGCCTACCCTCAAAAACACCTCAAGGAAAAAATATTTTACAAGAAGATCGAGGTTCATGAGTCACACCACATTTTGCCATTTTTCACTGATTTTTTAACCTAAAACCAGTCCAGGCAGCCACAAGTTGAAGAAGGTTAGTTTGAAAACGACATATTTTTTCTTTTAAGGAAAATGCACTGTTTTATTTGTTCGTTTAAACTTTCTATCAAAAGAAAAAATAATAATAAAAAAGAAGAATGGGAGGACACGTCTCATTACTTCTCTTTTAATAAATTTGAAAAAAGGACAAGTTTAAGGTAACAATCTTAACTACATGTCCCTGACAGACTTCATACGTTGCTATCAACACTTCAAAACTTCTGAACCCCAAGCACCAATGACACCATCTCTATTCCTCTTCTCCATAGCTTATTTGGTCACTTAAATTTTTTTTTTAAAAAAAAATTTTAAAAATGCTAGGCCTTTAGCTTAGCCGACTTCTTCGTTAGGATAGGTTTAGATGGGAGTCATAATACTTGCCTATGTCTGACAAATTATTGTTTTTTTTTTTTAAAAAAAAAAATTAAGACTTAGTTTAACTGACTTTTCTTATGCAATGTATATTACATTTAAAATACCTTTTAACATTTATATATTTTAAGAGATAATTAAATTTTGTTGAATTATTTATTGATGAGTTAATTATATTTTTATTTATTTTTTGATTAACTTCATAATTTTTTTTTATTTATCAAATTGAAAAAAAAAAAATTAACCCCCCTCAACTAAAATCCTGGCTCCGCCATTGCCTATAGGGGTGGCTCAAAGGCTACCTCCATCTCTGGGGTGGCCCACGAGTCATCCCGGATGGGACTGACAGCCACCCCCTTTAATTTTTAAAGTTTTTAATTATTATTATTTTTATTAAAAACGATATGTGTCATCATTTTATTAGTGCTGACATGGCACACTAACAGAATCTTTCAAGTGTTTTGATAGGATTTGACTTTATGGACTAAATTGTTATTTTAGCCTACCATGACGATCTCTGAATTGTTTTTTATACCGCATAAAGCGATTTGTAATTTAGGCCAACTAAATGTAATGATTTTGCATTTATCCAAAAAAAAAACAAAGTTTAAATTTTTGTATTAATCCAACGCTTTGGGTTTTTTTCTTCTTCTTATTTTCTTATTTTGCTTAAAAAAATAGTTTAGTTTAGTTTTAAAGAGAAGAAGGCATTATATGAATATAATAAAAAAAAGTAGCATTTTTTACTCATCTTGGTAGTTGGATGAGTCATTCTAGCACACTTGTCACTTCACGAGACTATTTTAAAAACAGTGGTTAATTAGTTCAAGAGGATTTTTTTTTATATTTTTCCTTAGAATTTCTTAAAAATTTAAATTTAAACCAACTATTTTTTAGGGACAGGTTGTAACTAATTTATACAAACCAGTCAAATAAATTGTCAAGTGCCCTTAACATGTGAGAAATACATGGTATTATAAAACCATGTGCTTCTCACATGTTTTTTAAATTTTAATACTCACATGTTTTTTATAATATTAATAAGAAATCATGTGTTTCTAATACTTTAGGAAAACATGTCACTTTATTAGGCTAGTTTGTAGCTAATTTCTGTCTTTTTTTTTTTAGATCTCAACTTATATTTATTAACCTATATAACAACATCTTAAAAATTTTATACAAGAATGGTTATTCCAAAGCTAAAAATATTATCAAATTATAGAATAGTTATTATATTACAATAATTCTTTCTAACTTTCTATCAACCCTCCAAATTAACCCTTGCATTAGTTTTTATTAAATAAAAAAAAAAGATATTTTTTAAGTTAATAAAAAAAAAAATCCTACACTCCCTCTTTAATTTTTACATTAAGGTAGAAAAATTAATGGGGTTTTTTATTATTATATTTTTTCGGGTTTAGCACATAATAAAGTGCAGAAACAAAATCCAATATTATCCTACAACTCAGTTGACTATTATTTTTAGCCGGCTTTTCTTTTTTGACAGCCTTCATAACCAAACGATATATTTATTTATTTTTTTCTTATTTCAAATTGAATTCAGAGCCACATTCTTCTTTACTGTAATGATCGTGGGGGTGAAAATATTAAATATATCATATTTTTTGGCAAAAAGGAAAAAGACATCTTATATATACATTATTGAGTCCTTAGATTCCTTTCACGGCTACATATAGCCTATATATGCGACTTTGACAAGCAGGACTTGTGGTAAGTGGACGTTAGTCAAATCCAACTTTCCCCAAAAATATCCCCACAGCTTTCCAGCCATTTTCCTTTGTAGAAGATAATTTCATAGATAACGATAAATGTCTTCCTTCATGTGAAGATAGATAAACATAGGCACCCAATGAGCAGCAACGGCAACATAAATGATAATAAAGGCTAAAGTAGTTAATGTAAGATTTTATCTTTCATATGTCCTATATGCCACGTATACGGTATTTATTATATTTTAATTTAATAAATATAATATGCGGTATTACAGTTATGATAACTTATATTATCGTAATGAAATCGTTTAATTGATTTTAAAATCAATTAATAATATTGTTTTCTTGATGGGAAGAAAAATACGGTGTTTACCATATTTGAGGGTCTCTGACCTAGCCTATAAATAGACAGCTTGCGTACACCATCAGTACAGCAATACAGTAAGGCATATGTTAGAAGATCCTTAAAATAATATTTATAATATTTTTGTTCTTCAGATCTTCGTAGAAACGCTTGAGCAAAGATGGCTAGAGGTAAGCCTAGATCCTTATCTTTTATTTTCTGTTGCATATGTCAGTTGAGCATAATATGTTTGGTAACTCATCCACAAAATTTTCATTTTCATTTTACTTCTCCCAAAAATATCAAATCAAAAACATTCTTACTTTTTTACACTTTTTACATCACATCAATAATTTTTTATTATTATTCAACCAAAAAAACCCACTACAAAACAAAACTTTTTCATTTTTCTATAAAACATTCTTAAATTTTATATCACATCAATCATTTCTTACTACTATTCAAATAAATATTCCAATTCACAATCACTTACCAAACAAGCTCATATGTTCTAACATGTGGTATCAGAGCGCCCTCTATACTATTTTGCACAGCATTAAGTTATGTTGATTCTCGGCTCATGTGTTTATGGTTCACATACAAGATCATATCCATGATCTTGGATATATATTTGGTTGTTTAATTTATATCATTTGTATCATTTATATATAAATTGCTTAATGCTTAGACTTAAGAATAATTAACAATACCATATATGCTGGTGTATTTACAGTAATATCTAATAATGCAATATCTAGAAAAGTTATGGCTAGGAAAGTCTTAAGATTTAAGTGTGTCCAAGTAACCCCCCTCACTTTCTTGGGAACTCACCTAATTGCACATTGAAAAATGTTGTTTACCCTATTTAGATATTGATTTATTATATTCCTGGGGCTATTTATGGGGCATCTATAAAGTTGTTAGATGTTAATGAAATCGCAATTATTATGATAATTTTGGGAGAGCCAAAGCATCTCAATTTTTGAATGATAATTGCATCAGGATTGCACACACGTAATTATCATAATAATTTTGGGAGAGTCAAAGCATCTCATTTTTTAATGATAATTACATCAGGATTACACGCATGAACCTCATAAAGAATTTTATTAGATGTTCATGAATTGCAGCGTGATTATTATGATTTTGGGAGAGCCAAATCATCATAATTTTATAATAATTGCATAAAGATCGTACACATGAACTTTATATTGAAAAATTAACATCGTGTTGTAATTAATTCATAAATTTAATTACTTATCCTCAAAGGGAAATTTTTATTTTTATGACTTAATTAGAATAAGATAACAAATTTAGTATTAAAAGTAAAATTTCTTTCAGTTGCCCAAAGGTACAGAGAATTTTATTTATTAATATTTAAATTTATTAGTCTTATTAATAAAGAGTAAATTTCATGCGTGATGTAACATTTGCCCAAAGATAGATTGAAATTTACTATTTACTATTAAATTGGCATTGGCTAATTTAAAAGAAAGTTACTTCATAGCATGAAAGTATTCTTTTGTTTATTTTCTTAGGTCATTGCGGCTATTCCTATTACTCTACTTTTGGTAGTTTTATGTTCCAATACTTTATGGTAATGTTTTTTCTGACTGGAAAAAGATAAATATGCTTTTTCATTTGAGTATTTCTAATCTTATTATGGGAATGAATGATAGTATAACTTAGCTTAAGTCCTTAAAGGTTGAGAATTTTTGAGTCTTCTAAGTATAATATTTTATCTTGTAATACACATAAGGATAAATGGTTAGTAAAGGAACTTCAAGAACATGAGAGAATCTATAAAGTGTTCAAATGATTATTGATGTGCAAATTTTAATACTTATAAGCGCACGAATCGTTTGCAATATAATGTATGTGCAAGTGCGAGATCGTATCCAAAGGGAATTGTGTTGCAAAAATTAATTTTTATTTAAACTAATTCTATTTTAACCTAGTTCCGAATTTTGGGGTTTTGTGAATAAAAAAAAAAAAAATAAATAAAACAAAAGAAAATGTACTAAGGTTTTAGAATCCATACCCACCAAATCACAGCAACATATTCTCATGTTCGTCAATACATATATGAAGTTCTTACTGTACAAATCCTATGTATGTTCTACTATGCTTCAAAAATTAATTAAATCATTCAATAAATTTGTTCTTTGTACAAATCTCAAAAGATATCCGGTTTAAACCAAATCGTCAAATGTATTCGTAGAACGAAACACAATGAATATCCAATGTTTTGATAAATGAAAAATCCAAGCAATCAATTAAATGAGACTATCTCAAATCATCACATGAATTCGGAAATCACAATAGATATCCAAGAAATCATCTCAATAATTGAAAAGAAGTAAAACATAGGAAATATTAAACCCAATAAAATCGGATAGTATAAACTTTCATAAAAATACTGTTGCTCTTCAAATGTGAGGTTTCATCCTCAATCTCAGTTAAAAAAAAAAAAAAAAAATTAACTATTCATCACTAAGAAGAAAACACTAAACTTTATTAAGAACATAAAAAAAAACTTACAAATTTATAAACTTACAAACTCTACATGCCTTGGTGTGGCTGCAAGCTTGAGCTTCTCACCCCCCACACACTTTACAAAAGAAAAGCATGATATTTATAGAGCAAGAGTTGCAAATCCTCTACTTAGAAAGAATCTGGAAAATAGGATGCATACTCGGCCCTTAATTTGCTGCCAGTTGTGGAACTTTATGCTTCTCTCTTATTGCCTAGTTATGGAAGGAATTCAAGTCTTGGTGCTGCTCATTATGGAAGGAGATATGTGCTTGATTCGATGCTGTCTAGTTGCTTTGAAGAAAGACGTGCGTTTCGGCTCTTAGCATGGAAAGAAATCTAGTGTCTCGCTGAAAATCACGCATTCCACGTTGTTGCTTTGGTCTTCAGTTAAGGAAAGAAAATAAAAGCAAGTGCTGCTACGTTGAACGGCTCTTCAGTTCACATGCATGGCTTAGTTATGGAAATAAATCATGTAAAGAGCTGCCATGTCACGTAATATTCAAGGCAAGAATTATGGTGGAGACAAAAAATAATTATTTCCTTACATCTTTATGTCAAGACAAAATCTTCCCTTAATGGCAATTATTTTCTCTTCATTTATATTTTATTCTCCCCAATATTCATTTCCTTTGTCAATCCACATAAATACCGCTATTTTTTCTCAAAGACCTGCAAAACACATAAAAACCAAAACTAACCAAAAGTATTAGAAAATAACAAAACTAAAGGTTTAACAAATGTAAATTAAGGGGGTCCAATTATATAATATTTGGCACTCATCAAATACCCCCAAACTTACATTTTGCTTGTCCCTTAGCAAAACAAAATAAAAATAAAATAAAATCAAAGCATGAAACATAAATCCTCTTTCGTGGTAGAGATGATTGCATTTAGCATATGCAATAAGTCTTTTAAACCCCTAGGACTCCCCAGTTGACGAGTGAAGTCTCGTGAGGGTTTGTCAAGAATGATACCACAAACATTTTAAAGCACTATGTTGTTGATAAACAAGAATTTTCACATAAACACGTGGTTTATACATCATGAGTAAGTTTAACAAAATGAACATCACACATTAGGATGTCAAAAATCAATCAACTCATAGTTGGAAAATCGAGACAACTCATGCTCAAATAAGTGTAAAGTGAGATTAACATAGATTCATGAGGTTTCAATTTTTCTCAAAGTTTGTGTACCCCAAAATTCATAGGAATCTTATCAGATGAAACAACCGAGGCTTAAATCAAAATGTGTGTTTTTTTTTTTTTTTTGTATAGGTTGTGCAATGCCTGACTCCCTTAAGCTTTCTAATTGATCCATGTAACAAGTGTTGGGCCAGTGACTCTCAAACCAGATGGTTTTAGGGCACTAGATGTAAAAACATCCATAAGGGCTTAATTACTCAAGTAAAAAAGGCTACAAAGTCAAACTAGCCATACGATCAATCCACTTGAATCTCTCATCTTTTTAGGTGAACATTCAATGCTTAGTGAGGCAAGAGGCCCGGTTACTCAATGAGAACTCAAACTGATGATTTTATTATTTCTTTTTTCTTTTTTCTTTTTTGAATTTAAGCCAAGGTTTCATCAACAAATCATCCTACAAATCTTAAGATACACATTCTTCAATTCAAAGCTCATACCTCACAGAACCAATGCTAATGTGATTGTGATAAATAATTCAAACAAGTGAAGTCTCTCTGATCCAATAGGTGAGTCAAAAGATTCAGATTTTTAATGACATGTAGTGTTCAACATTTTAAACAAATCAATGACATACAAACTACAGTTGCAATATAATCATGCTCAATAAACAACATAACACTTTTTTTGAATTTTTTGAATTTTTTTTTTTAGAACAAAAAGAAAAATAAACAGACAAACAAATAGACATAGTGTTTTTCCATACCCCCAAACATGAATCACACATTGTCCTTAATGTGTAGTATAAAAATACATTACTAGGAGTAAGGAAATATCAAAGTGTGAAAAAGGTCAGGACGTCCCCCAAACTTAAATACAAGCACGCCTGTCACAAATTAACAACAATATTTCTCACAGAAACACACATCAAAAGGTTAATTGCTGTCAGACATAAAAATAAAATGACACAAAAAAAAAATGAAAAAGAACTCAGAAATTAAATGACAGAAACCTTTTTTTTCTTTTTGGATTTTTTTTTGACAAGATAAAATAAACAAAAAATAATAATATAAAATGAAAATTAACACAGAAGCGTAAACAAATACACCAAAAATTAAAAACTAAAACTTAAAAACTCACAAAATCGACCAATTTTTTTTTTGGCAAAGTTTCAGCTACTGAACTGCTGCAAGTGGTGCCCTTTGCGTTGGTGTGCTCGAGCACAATTTCGTGGATTATGTCACCAAAGCTGCAAAACAATGACAAAAACTCCTTTTTTTTTTTTGTTAGATAGTAAAGCAAAACCAAATAAAAATAAAAAGAAACAAAAATTGAAAGAAGAAAAATAAAACAAAAATCTACCTAAACTAGTAGAAAAATAAAACAATTTAAACATAAATCAATTTCCACAAACAAAACAATTCCCCGGCAATGACGCCAAAAACTTGATATACAAATTTTAAAACTCGTAAGCGTACGAATCATTTGCAATATATTGTATGTGCAAATGCGGGATCGTATCCATAGGGAATTGTATTGCAAAAATTAATTTCTATTTAAACTAATTATATTTTAACCTAGTTCCGAATTTTCGGGTTTTGTGAATAAAAGAAAAATAAAGTAAAACAAAAGAAAATGTAATAAGATTTTAGAATCCACACCTACCAAATTACAGCAACATATTCTCATGTTCGTCAATACATATCCGAAGTTCTTACTGTATAAATCCTATGTATGTTCTACTATGCTTCAAAAATTAATAAACCATTCAATGAATCCGTTCTTTGCACAAATCACAAAAGATATCTGGTTTAAATCAAATCATTAAATGTATCCGTTGAGCCACATAATGATGATGATGATGACTGTGTGCTGTGATCACTCATTTTTTTTCTTCGTTTATTTGGGCTACTTTTGAGACAATTTACTTTTATTCCTGTTATTTTAAATATTAGTAATTATGTTACTATGGTTTTTAAATACTCTGTTTACCCTTTGTCATTTTGAGACAAAAATAGGGAGTATTTTTATTTTTTGGATAGGGATCGTATTTTTAAACCGGTCAAGTGATTTTTGTCCCAAAATGGCCAAAGGGGAGTTTGTTAGTCTTATTGGCTACATTCTATTGACAAAATCACTACCATGTTAGTGTACTGCTAAAATAGAGATGTCATATTTATCCAGAGTTTTTCAGAATATTTAGAGTTTAATTCTCAACTATGGAAATGCTTTAATATGACAAGTATCAGTGTCACAAGCATCAAGAAGGCAATTCCGGACTCTAGGAAGATTCTGCGCAGTTTACAACTCAGCAAAAGTTGGATCCCCGGTTGACCATCCGGACGTCCCAGTGAAGCGTCCGGACGCCCTTCAGTGCTCGAGAAGATTCTGAACAGCTCAGCATAGACAGCATGCAACCGTCTAGACATTAGGGCAACAACGTTTGGACGCTACTTAGTGTTCGATAAGATTCTGAACTACACAGCAGACAAGTTTAGGGAAGACAGCTTGCTACTGTCTGGATGCGGAGACTGATCCTTAATAAGGAAACACGTGAAGCGTTTTATGGAAGTCTCAGCTTGCCATCCGGACGCTCTATGTCTAGGTCCGGACGCCGCCCAGAGAACTTTGAATGAGTGTTGATTTAGGTTTTCAAAAGCCTATAAATAGAGGTCTTTAGTCTTGTATTATTTACAGAATTCGGTATTGAATTCCTTTGAGCTTAGAGATGGTATTTAGGTAGAAATTGTGAGATTTGCTAGCACTCTAAGAGTTGTTTTTTTGTGTGATGTGATTTGATCTTTTGAAGTCTAGCTTAGGAAGGAGCCCTAAGCTAAATGAATCCATTATAGATCCTTTTAGGTAGGAGACCTGGTTGGGAGGCGTTCACATTGGGTTACGTGTTAGAGTTAGAGGTACAACTACTGCATCGGGTTATGTGAGTATTACTGCCATGTAACTAGCTTTGTCTTTTGAATAGTGGAATTCCTGGGTTTAGCTGCCCCGGAGTGGTTTTTATCTTAATTGAGTTTCGACTTCGTTTACAAAATGTCTGTCTTCTTTAAATTCCGCATTTAAATATTTTGTTACAAATTGATTACACACACATGGTAAATTAGGAATCTTTTATTTTTCAGAATTAATGATTCTGGTTTCTTTCATTTTCTTGATGTAGCCAAGATTTACATGTCCAAGTCTATCATGCCAAATACTGATGGAATCAACCATGTAAGCACAAGAAGACTTTGATCTTCATATCCTTTAGGACCTTTACCAACAAAGACATCATGCTTAGTTAAGGTAACAACACCACCATCAAATAAAACCTTAAGTGCGGCCTTACCAAGCAAGTATACCAAAATGAGATTGTGTCGAAAATGAGGAACATGTAGAACATTGGAGAGTGAAAGGATTTTACTCAAAGTTAGCTTTGAGAGAGCTTTCCCTTTGCCTACCACTGGCACAAACTTATTGTCCCTAACGAGCACCCTTTTGGTGTTTTCCTTCAGAAACTAATGGATGGGTTACATTGACAATTTCAGAAATTTAGTGAAAGACATTACCAATTTTTAAACATTGGAGAGGCAACTGGAAAAGTGGTGAAGCTTTGGGGGATAAAATACATTTTTCCCACAAATTAACATCAAGTAACAAAATACTCTATTTACCTATTATGCTCCGTTTGTTTCGACGTAAAATACTTTCGACGAAATCATTTTTTTAGAAAAAATGATTTTCCTGAAACTATTTTCCGACGTTTGGCTCGTACGCAAAAGTCACAATAGCGAAAAATCACCAACGGCCATTTGTACTGGATTCCGACAAAGTACAGCTGGATTCCAATTAACTGGCTGGATTTCGGCCATCAGTACCGGATTTTGGCAAATGTGGCCAGTAGGGGTGGGCATGGGGCGGGGCGGGGTGGATTTTTACCATTTTTGCCCCCGCCCCACGACCCTGGGGGTTTTGAAAATTCCACCCGTGGCCGCAACTTTGTTCACTGAAGCCAAAGAGGGCGGGGCGGTTTCTGCTGGTACAGGTTTTAAGGGAGATCAATTTGAGTCAGAGAGACAGAGATCTCAGCCGATCTAGGAGATTAGAAGTTGAGGAGAAGAAGGATACTGAGGCCTTCCTTTGCTTTCAACAACGATATGAACGATGAGGCCTTCCTTTGATTTCCTTTGGTTTCACCGTTTCAGTATGTTGAGAAGAATGAAGAAAAAAAGGAAAAGGAGACGAAACGAAAAGCATGAAGATGAAGGATCCAGAAGTTCACGACATGGTAGAAGATAATGGGTGGGTGGTATCTCTTGGGAAATAGAAATACAACAATTATTTTTTTTAATTGAAAATTTTAAATTGAATGGCTTGCATTTGTAAGCCATGCCATGGGTTTTGACTCAAAATACTGTGCGTTTTGAACCCAAATATGAAATAGCCGTGCGTTTTGATTCTTTTGAAGCAATGGCTTCCAGCTGTACTCCAAGTTCATGAGTGACTACCACATACCCTTCTAGAGCCTTCTGTCCCCAAGATTTTCCTTTGCTTTCTTTTCACTTCTTTCATTGCTTTCCCTTTTCTCTTTTCACTTCTTTCATTGTTGCCAGCCGTTGTCTTCTTCCTCAGTTCCTCAGACTGAGACATAACGAAGAGTGAAGAGAAGAGAAGAAAAGAATGAAGAAGACTCTAGAGGCTGCTGCGCAGGGCAGTTAGCGTTTTTTTTTTCCACCTTTTATTGTTTTGTGTGGTGCAGGGCGGGGCCCTGGGTTTTTTAAAACCCCATCTTGCAACCCGCCCCACCTCGCACGGGTTGGTCAAAATCTAACCCGTACCTGCCAAAATAACATAGAAAACCGTGTTTTGGGGGGCAGGGTGGGGAGGGGGGCGCGGGTCAGGGCGGGTTTTTGCAAGCCCCTAGTGGTCGGAATTCGACACAAAACAGTCGAATTCCAATGAATCTGGCTGGATTCTGGCTGAACTGATCAGATTTCGGCTAGATTCGCCGGAATCAGGATTGGTCGAATTTCGGTGAATGTGGTCGGAATCTGGCCATTTGTGCCAGATTGCAGCAACCTCCCTGGATTCCGACCGTACTGGCCAGATTCTGGCTAGTTTTGCCGTCTGGCAAACTTGCAGGAACCCAGTAAACAGGAACCTTTTGCGGTAGATTCGGACTACTAACAAACTTCAAT
This sequence comes from Alnus glutinosa, assembly GCF_958979055.1. Lineage (NCBI taxonomy): Eukaryota > Viridiplantae > Streptophyta > Magnoliopsida > Fagales > Betulaceae > Alnus > Alnus glutinosa. The sequence goes on from NC_084893.1 coordinate 10,457,414, forward strand.
GCCCGGCGGTGGAAAATTCTCACAAACGTGCCTGCAATAATGAAGAGTTTAAATTCGGAAAACGATTTACGGTTAAACCGTAAATTGTTTTCCAAAAATTAAATAGGCTTTTACGGTCAAACTAAAAATGATTTCTGTTAACAATTATTTTTGCACCCACCAAACACAAAAAAAGGCCGAAATCATTTTATGTCGAAACCAATTAAACAGAGCATATATTTTCTTGTGGCTGCTTATCCTATGCGATACGATACCAACAATGTGTAAATTAATCTTGACCCGGAAGGAAAAGAAACTTTACTAAAGAAACAAATAAATAAAGTTACAGAAAAATTGAAGGACAAGAGTGGAGCTAGGTTGAGGTAGTCAACCGAAACAAACAAATCAGAGAAAACTTTGCTATATATATGACACTTTGTTCTTTTGATTTACGTAAAATATATGTAACACCGGCGAAAACTTTCTGTGATATGTACTTCGTATTTCTTTATGGTGGTGTGACGTTGTCCAAAAAGAGAGGTTAAAATTCAAGCCCATTTGGCCAACAGAGACATACATCCAGCCCCAAGAAGAAGAGAGATATTTACTCCTAATTGGAGTCTCAGATTGTTTTGCACTCTCGGGTTCATGAAATCATGTGCTAGCAGGTCAACAAGCGCCATATAAATCAGAATCCCAGCTGCAAGAGCATTGAAAGTCCCTTCCACAATTAGAGCAGTTGGGCTGTTATCGTTGTAAGTACTTGATATCCCCATGCCCACAGCAATCCCTACTGGGGTTGTCAGTGAGAAAAATATTGCCATTATTGCCGCAGACCTAGACTTGAATTTTGCCTGGATGGAGTGAAGGGCAACCTTTTAGATAATCTGCTTTGAATCTTAACTGAAAAGTACTGTTTGAGGTAAGCCATAGAAGTTTCAAACTAAAGAATTTTCGCTTTTTGAATGAGTATTGGATTCACAGAAAGAAAAAACGGTTAAATCCCTATATTTTATTTTTTTGCCCCTATACTTCATTTCATATCACAAATAGAACCTCGTTTATGGTTAAAGACGGAGATGGTATTTCCATCCAAAAATTGACGGAAGTCTACGTCACTGGCATTAAAAAATTGACACGTGTCCTTATGACAAATTAAAAATATTAAAAATAAAAAAAAAACTTCTTGAAAAAAGAAAAAGAAAAAAGGTGGCCAATCTAGGTGTGATTCCGCCACCCCCAAAGAGCAAAATGAGGGTGGCTCCTTGGGGTTGGTTTTGGCTACCCCCACAAAAATAAATAAAATAAAATTGTTTAGGGTTTGGCCTTTGGGGGTGGCCGAACCACTCCCAAGGGTGTCTAGGTCGGTTTGAGGGTGGCCGAAACCAACCTTAGGCCAAACGGGGGTGGTTCGGCCACCCCCACAAAACCAAAAAGAAAAAAAAAAAATTCGTTTAGGATTTTTCCATTGGGGGTGGCCGAGGGCGTCTAGCCCGGTTTTGGATGGCGAAAACCATCCTCAAGCCAAACAGGGGTGGCCGAGCCACCGTCGAGGCTCTTGGGGTTGGTTTTGACTACCCCAAGGGCCCTTAGGGTAGTTCGGCCACACCCAGATCAGGTTTTTTTTTCTTCTTTTTATTTATTTGTTTTTTAATTTTTTAGATTTTTAATTGTTTAATTATTTAATTTTATTTTTAATGAGGCATTAGACACGTGTCAGTTTTTTAAGGATAATGACGTAAACTTCCATCAATTTTTGGACAGAAGTACAATATCTGTCTTTAGCCATAAACGAGTTATCATATATGATACAAACTGAAGCACAAGGAATAAAAAATAAAGTATTTAAACCACAGAGGGTAAAACAATATTTAACCTAAAATAAAAACAAATAATACAAAGCAAAAACTGAATAGGCCGGAAATCCAAAAACCAAAACCAAAGGATGCTAAAAGCACCCATTCAACACAATCTGAATATAGGGTTATTTGGTTTTTAAAAAGTATGATTTAAAAATAGCGATGTGAAAACGCGATTTGTAAAAACGCGGTTAAATGTTTTGCAAATTTGTTGTTTGGCCTTTAAAATCACACACACCCATTACCTGAGATTTGAAACTGCAAACTTTTCTATATTTTTAAAAAACACACTCCTAAAAAAATACATGTTTTCTTCAATTTAGTTTAAAAACGCACTTTAAATCTATAAAATCGTAATATCAAAGGCTATCATAGTGTTACAGAGTATAGCATTATACCTGAGTCATGCAGCCACCAAGCCCAATACCCTCAAAAAATTGATGGAAAGTCAAGGCTACTAGGAGAGGCTTTACCGTCGCAACGCTTTTAGAAGCACCCAAGTCTACTCCAATGATCACTGAATGAAACACAATCCCTAATTCCAACACCTATAGAAAACAAAACACTCATCAAAGTAAGAAATCTAGTTGAGAAATAACCCATTGGCCGGGTGAATGAATATTAGCGAAAAATGAACTTAATCTGAGCCACTACTTGTGCTATAATACGGTGACGGATTAGCTCCGGCAGATGCATTCCTTCGGAAGGGGTGACTGATGACCCATGAGCGTGACCATGTGCGGCATGCGTGTGAACATGTACGTGACCCACGTGCTCATCGACCGTCTCTTCAGCTGCAACATTTCCCTGCATTTTGTTTTTTTTTTTTAAAAAAACAACCAAAAGAACATGAAAAGAGAAAGAATATCGAAATTTTTTATCAAAAAGGTTGATTCGAGTGGTAAGTTACTTAATCCTGGTGCCTTATGAAGCATCAAGTCTAAAAACGTTCAACCCCACTTTAGAGCCTTGCTTACGGGCAAAATCTCGAGCTTTACACGATCGATGTCTCAAGAATTTAGTTAGTCGGGACTAAGCCCCGGATACCCTGATTATTAAAATAAAAAATAAAAAAAATTACCTGATTCTTAAAGTGCATACTCTTATAATAGCTAGAGGCATACGTGTCAACCATTAATGTTCCAATAGCAGAGACCATGGCAAAGAAGCCTGTGAAGGGAAAATTGCCCCACGGATTTTGATTAAGGCATGGAGAAGTCAAGCGATCAAATCCATCCGGCAGTATGTGAATGAATCCGGTTGCTAGAATCACACCAGCTGCGAAGGCCTTGATAATGAAAAAGATATCATTTTCTGGCCTCAAAGCTGGAATTTTCTTGCCTAGCAATGGAATGCATACCCCTACAGCACTAGCAACAAGAATGGAGGCTATTGAACCCAGTTTATATTTTAGTACTGCTGAGCTACTGTCATTCTCTTTGGCCGTAGAATCACACGTACAATCACCAGATGTGCTTGGGAGGAGAAGAACCAGAACAAATAACATCTTTAAGATAATAAAAGAAGCTGCTTGAAAATTAATCATGGTGAGAGAGAGATCGGAGACAGGAAAAGATAGTCACTCAAAAATAGAAGACAGAAAGTTGAAATTAAGCTTTTGGGATTGCTGGTTCTGGTTGTTATTATCAGGTGTTGCCAATTATATATTGAAGAAACTAAGTAAAAATAGTGCTAGATTACTAACTATGACAGCATCTTATAAAGTCAACAGTACATAAAATATAATTCTAGGAGAAGTCTTCCAAATTTATGGACTAATTTACGTACTCTGTATCCATTTTATTAATCTTTTTTGGATTATATTATATCATGGTCAGAACTATCTGTTAAGAGTTATTTGGGATGCATGGCAATCTGAAAATAATAAAGTACTAGAAAGGTGTACTAAAGAACTAGCATGTCGACATTATGATCAGAATTATCTATTAAGATTTATTTGGGTTTCCTAAATTACCACAACATTGTCATTTACGCCTTCAAACTTTAAAATGTGTTATTGGGCCCCCCAGACTACTACTGCATGTTAAATTAAACATTTTTTTTTTTTTTTTTCATTTTTCTGTCCAAATACGTACTCTTAAACTTTTTTAAAAAATACCATTGAAAATAATTAAAATTATTAAAAAAAATTATAACAAAAAAAATTGAAAAAATTAAAAATACCGGAAAGGGGTGCCACCCCTTTTCATATTAGCGCCCTTACTATTATTTTTTTCAAATACTTATTTTTTAATTTTTTAAACGGTGTTTTGGGGATAAAAAATTAAAAGTGTCTAATTTGATATGAAATGCTAGTTTAGGAGGCTTTGATGTTACTTTTTAAATTTTGGAGTTGTAAATAAAAATGTAGTAATCATTCTAGGGACTAAAATGCATTTTCCTCTTTATTTTTTAAGTTTGGTCCTCTACAACTAAAATTCTAGTTTCGAAACCCTAGGTACATGGCAATTTAAAAATAGTATAGTACTAGAAGTATGAATTTTTTTTTTATTTTTTTTTATTTTTATTTTGGAGATTGGAGAAGATGTCGACATTATGTTGTGGTGCACACACCTTTGACCAAGATAATTTAGATTTGAATTGAATTGGCTCCATGGCTCAACAGAGTCAAATTTGAAATATAATATCTTAGCAACAATGCCGACAAATACGTGACGTGCACGCTTGGAAAAAAAAAATGTGTCATGACATGTCACATTAACAGTGCACTGTCACGCCTAAGTTCAAAGGGATACACATATATGCTTGAAAATAACGCAGGGAGAACTTTATGATCTTTCATATTTTTTTAAAAAATGTATCTAAATTTCAAAAAATTTAATTTAGGGTATTTATTTTTCAATTTTTTTTTTCAATTTCAACCCTCCATTAGAATTTTCAGTTAAATCCTGTCAAAATTTTCAAAATACATTCCTTATTTTTTTTTAGGTATAAGAAAAGAAAAAAATTGTTAAGATTTAGGTGTGGGTCAGAATTTAACTGAATTTGCAAAATTACCCATGCCTAATCTTTGAAAATTTTAATAATTTTTTTTTTTTTTTAAAAAAAATAGATATAGGGATATTTTGGGAATTTCGATAAGATTTAACAGAAAATTCAAACGGATGGCTAAAATTAAAAAATAGATACCCTAAAGTGACACTTTTTAAAGTTTGGGTACATTTTTTTAAAAGTAATGAAAGATCAGTGGTTATAAGTGAAGTTTTCCAATAAAATATCAATCCAACACAATCATAGCAACTAATAATAACAAAAATCCAACAACACATAATTTGTTTCTCCAAATAACTCATTGGAGAATGTTATAACTCCTTCTAGTGTCCTTCTGGTATCCTTCTGAAATGACATAAAAGTAATAAAAAAAAAAAAAAATTGCATCTGTCATCCAGAAGAACATAGATGTAATTTTTTTTTATTACTGTCCTTTCAGAAGGACACCAGAAACAATAGAAGGGGCTCTGACATTCCTTTAACTCAATACCCATAAAACCCATCATATAATATCAAAGACTCGAAATATATGCTCCATGAACAATGAAAGCAATTAAAAATCTTCAAGACAAACACATAACCAAATCAATGGCAATGTAATCCAAACTCTAATGCTCCGTTTGTTTTGGCGTAAAATGATTTCTGAAAAATGATTTCGGTATTTTCTGGTGTTTGGTAGGGGCGAAAATAATGGTCAACCGGAAAATGATTTCCGTTTGACCAAAAATGCTTAATAAATTTCGGAAGCGTAAATCATTTTCCGTAGATGGTATATGTAGTCGACTCTTTTTTAAACAACGCAGCCGACCTTTACATTCAAGCAGTTGAATATTGTCGGATTTCGACAAGCCAGATTCCGACTCCAGTCGATGCCAAAATCCGACAAATTAGGCCGAAATCCGGCAGACATCGCCGGATTCCGGAGATACCGTGCCAGATTCCGGCCGGGTCCCGGCTCGGATCAGGCCAGAACGCCGGATCACCGGCCATCTGGCCGGGATCCTGGATGGATCCGGCCTGGATCTGGCCAGAACGGCCGGACCCCCGGCATCTGGCCGGATCCGGCTGTTCTGGTGGAATCTCCGGCCAGTCCGGCCGTTTTCTGCCGGATTCCGGCAAAGATCGTCGGAATCCGGCAAAAATGGCTAGATTCCGGCAACTTTGCCGGAATTTGTATTTGCCAAATATTAAAAAAATATTTTTATATTTACATTTTTTATTTTGTGAATAAAATTTATTTTTTAATTAATATGATTAAATTAAAATATAAAAAATATTTGTAATTTTCCGTATGCGCCAAACATCGAAAAATGATTTCGACGGAAAATATTTTTCTGAAAAATGACTTCCCTGAAACTATTTTACGACGGAAACCATTTTACACCGAAACAAACGGAGCATAAATCATAAAACATAATTAAACACTCTAAATTACTGGCCCCCTCCAACTCCGTTGCTGCTTAGCTATAACACTCGCTGCCATATGTTTTCCCCTTGTATGATTGGGTTGTGTAGCCCTCTCTTGAGAATATATCCTCTTCCTTTGGCCGAAGAAAAGACGACCTTCTATTAGGATCTATGGCAACGAAATTCATTGTTGGAAACCATGGCCAATATATGTTGCTTCCGCTGAAGATCTCTCGATCTCATTACACTATGATATTGTGCTTCCAAAATCAGACTCACATGCCTCCGCGCATTTAAAATAAAATTACAAATCTTCACCGATATTCATAATATTACAAGGATTCATAGCCAATATTCTGAAAAAAAAAATAATAATAATAATAATTAATGCAAAAATTTCCATAATGTAAAGGTCTCCAAAGAAACATAAATAATACTAAAAAATAAAATGAAAACCTTTCTTGAATAAATATTCTCAATCATAACGTTTGTAAAATCAACATCAGTAGGAGTCATATTTGTAAATTTAGCTCGACTCACAAAACTTTAGTATGAATGTATAAACATGCAGTTTCTCATCATACTTTCATTTGAAAATAAAATATAATGCGAACATATATATATATATACAACATCTAAATCATAACGCCAATACCTGTAATGTATGTATATATATATATATATATATATATATATATATATATATATATAATGAATTGGACCTATAGCATATTGGAATTTATGGAGAGATGGATTGAAAAGTCTTTGGTTACAACTTACCAAATTTCTCTTTCAGCAAGTGCTGAATAATCCCAAATGTGAATGTATCTCATACTAGGCTTTTGCCCTAACCCAAATGTTGCGATTGGCGCATGAGGGCGCGTTGATGCCGGAGACACTGCTGGAAGTTGGAGGTTTTTCTCATAGGTCTCTTCTATCCTTTCTAATATTTGTCTCTTAGATTGGTCGACTTGTTTGGTTGTTTGTTTTTTGTGTTCGAGCAAGGTGTTTGGTTTGATTATGACAAAAAAGCTTGGTAGAGGTATGGGTAGGGGGAAGGGAGTTTTGGCTAGAACTATTGGCAAAGGTAGTTTGCTGGTCACTCCTGTTGCGGATTTTGGTGTGCAAATTGTTGATTTCATTGATGCCTCTGAATCTTGTGGTAACATTGAGATTGATGCTAACAAGCAAGAGGATTCTTCTCACTCTGAGACTGAACCTAATGTGGGTTGTTGTTGAGGAGATTAACGCTGAGACTAAAGATGATGGCTTTGTACAAGGCCACTAGGAGGTTGAATTTGAATGCCTGAGTATGGGGTTTGTTGAGGATGATATGCATCCAATAGTTAGTGGAGAGGCTCCGAAGGTTTTCCCTTACACAAAAGGTTCTGATTGGAGAGCGTTATTCAATTCGGATAGACCTTTGGGAAACCTACAATTCTTTGCTCCTCAAAAGGTTGGGGACAAAGGAGTTGTTTCTCCTCCTACAAAGGCAGTTGAGGAGGGAATCTCTAAGTGGAAATCGAGCATGATTGGGCAATTCCTATATAAACCTTTACCATTCTTCCTTGTGAAGAAATCTATTGATATTATGTGAAAACAATATGGTACTATTGAGGTTTTCTCGTTAGAAAATGGTTTGTTCATCTTTAGGTTTCTGGATGAGGTTACCCGTGATGAAGTTTTGGATGCTAAGCTTTGGCATATATCCAACGAACCATTGATTCTTCACAAATGGATGCCTAACATGCAAGTTATGAAACTTACTCTGGCGACCATCCCTATGTGATCAAACTTCTGCACTTGCCAATGGAGTTCTGGACCCCAACTTGCCTTAATCATGTGGCAAGTGGTGTTGGCAGACCTCTATATGCATACAAGGTGATTGAGGAGCAAAAGAGGTTGGGTTATGCTCTTGTTGAGATAGATGTGCCCAAAAGAAATAGATATTGAGTTAGATGGTGACTATATTGTCATTGGTGTGGAATACCCGTGGCTCCCTCTCAAGTGCTCCTTGTGTGCTAGCTTTGGACATGTGGCCTATGCCTATTCTCGTAAGAGTACGAAGGTATGGCTCCCTAAAGGTCCTCCAAAGGCTCACAAGCAGTCACCTATTAAGACTGCTCCTGGTCAGAAACAGAAGACTGCTCCGGTTCATAAGTCTTTTGATAGGGCTATCCCGAGGCCTTCAAGTAACTCTAAGTAGGGAAGCAAGGCTGTTGGGGTTGATCTTTCTAATTCTTTTGACCCCATTGGTAGGATTGTGGTTGAGGATGGGATTGAGGAGAAATTCAGACCCGGCCCTCCCCCTACCTTCTTGGATGTGTTTGAGAGGGCTTTGTCCTCTTGAGAAAAGGGACAATGCTCCTCTGCGGGAGGAAGTTCTCCTACCACTGAAATATGAAGATCCTTGCCTGGAATGTCAGGGGGCTTAATAATCCCCTGAAGCTAAAAGAGGTAAGGAGGATGGTTGTTAGTCTCAAGCTTTCTATTATTTGTTTGGTTGAGACTCGTGTTCAATAGGATAATTCGGTTTGAATTGTTAAGTCTATGCTGCCTGGCTGGAATTTTTTCCATAATTATAGTATGCACTTGTTGGGGAAGACTTGGATTTGTTGGGACCCGGGTATCACTTCCTGAAAAATAGATGACTTCTAATTTACCGTGTGTGTGTGCACAATGTGTAACAAAATAATGTAAATGCAGAATTTAAATAATACAATTATTTTGTTAATGAAGTGGAAACTCAATTAAGAGAAAAACCACTCCGGGGCAGCCAAACCTAGGAAATCCACTATCAGAAGACAAAGTTAGTACATAGACAGTAACACTCACATACTTGATACAGTGATTGTATCTAGCACTTTGACACGTAACCTAACGTGAATGCCTCCCAACCAAGTCTTCTACTTGAAGGGATCTTTTATGGATTCCCTTACCTTAGGGATCCTCCCTAAAATAGACTTCAATAACGAGCACAACAATAGCACACAACGACAACGGCTTGAGAGTTAGCAAATCATCACAATATCTCCTAAAATATACTCTTTAAGCTTTAAAGAATTCAATATCGAATTCTATAAATAATACTAGTCTAGAGGCCTCTATTTATAGGCTATAGAAGTCCAAAATTGACTCTGAATCAGATTTCTCTAGGCAGCGTCCGGACAGTAGCTAAGAGCATCCGAACGGCCAACTGTGCAATCGACTTTCCAATATAAGCTGAAATTCTTTCCTGAATAAGACAGCATCCCGACATTGTTTCCCTAGCGTCCGGACGGTTGCACTTCTGCTGCACGCAATTACCATAATAAGGACTAGCGTCCGGACGGTGTTCCCCTGACGTCCAGGCAGTTGCAATTCTTCTCCACGTCTTGCCTTATTAAGGATCACGTCCGGACGGTGTAGCCCTGTCTTCTGGACGGTTGCAGCTATCTTCCCATATCTGTGTCTACGAAGGAAATCCTTTTGCTTGTCGAACACTGATAAGCGTCCGGACGTGTTGTTGAGACATCTGGACAGATGCAACCTTGAACTGTTCAAAGCTTCTGGACACTGATGGGCATGCAGACGGAAATACCACATCGTCCAGACGGATGTTGCTTTGACTGATGAGCGTCCGAACGTTATACTGGACCGTTCGCAAGGATGCTTGGGATCCGACTTCCCTGACTTGGAATCTGCACAGAATCTTTCTTGAAGTAAACATTTGAAGTGAAGACTCTGAAAAAAATGGTATCCCTGATAAAGTAGCAACGTTACATACAAGTGATTTTGTCATACAGAAAGCAGCCAATCACAAACTAATAAACTCCCCCTTTGGCCATTCTTGGACAAAAATCACTTGATCGATTTTAAAATACATTCCCAGTTCAAAACAAAGAATACTCCCCCTTTTTGTCTTAAAAGGACAAAGAGTAAAATAAAGTATAGAAAAACAACAGCTATAAAATACTCCCCCTTAAAGTCTCAACAGGACAAGGGTAAACAGAGTAAATAGAAACCTCAAACAAATATAGTTTCCAAAAAACAAAAGAAAACAGTTAAAAGCCAGAGAAAACATCTTGCTGAAAAAAGGGAGAGAAAGACAACAAGGTTAGTCCTTTTAGAAGGAAAATAGCACACGCATGTATCTAAACCTGAGATATCATTCAAATAGCATGTCAGAAATATGCAAACATATAGTTGAGGACAAGTAATAAGCAAAAATTTCCCTATAGAAAAAAATATTTAAAATAGCTTTTCTTTTACTTAGTCATTTAGTGATCGTCTATTTCCACAATGATTTGGTCACTAACTATTTCTTTAGGGACAAGTTCAAAAATAGATTTATAGCACAATAAGCAATGGATCTTTTTATTTCTCCATATTTATTGATTTTTGAATGTTTTTTTATCACTTGGTGCTGCAACCTAGAGAGATGCTAGAATTTTTAGGTTCTAGGTTCAACTAGCGAGTTGGTCAATTTGACCATCTTAGCCAAAAAAATCTCTCTCATTAGAATTTCCAAAAGCAAAAAGTCAAAGAGAAAAAAAAAAATGTACTTTAGGGGAGCCTTGGATAGTGCACAAAATCATCGCATGAGAAAAGTAAGAAAAGTAACTATCTAGCATTTAAGATGCACATGAAAACTTAGCAGATATCAGACATAAACTCTCAATCATATATAAGCACAGTCAATCAATGCACAATGAACTGAGATATCAGGCAAAAATACATACAATATCTGCAAAGCTATCAGAAGAAAAAATAAAATTCTGCATTTTCTCCCCCAATTTTTTTTTTTAATGGAAAAACAATAAAAACATGCTTCAAAGGTAAATAGACAAACATAAACCTAACATGTGTGGTAAGATCAAACCTGTTCTCAAAGAGAAAGGATCAAAATTACCAATACAGGAAAGCAGCTGCCCGACGTGCCTTTTCTGTCATCCCCAAATAGTACTTGCAAAATTTTCTCAAAAACACCAAGAGAAATGGGGGGAAAGATAATAATGGTTCCTAGATTGCAGAGCAAACAAAGATATGTCAGGTAGAGAGAAATGCAATGTAATCAAACCTGATGCTCTAGGATTAGGAAACAAATCCTAGGCATGTGTACCCTCACCAACTAGGTGAGTTCATTCCCCCTTAAGAGGTTAATGTTTTCCTTCTTTCTGACCCATGCTTACCTGCCTTCCTTGTGATGGTTCTTGACAGGACTTCATCTGGTGATCCATCCACTGTATCATACTCTGCATCCATATAGGCAGCTCCTTATAGAATTGATCATCCTCAAGCTTTCTACGGCTTCTTCATGTCGTGCCTTGATTTGTTAGTCTTGGATTTGCCATTCTGATTGGCAGGAACAAATCGTTGTTGATGCCGCTGATGTTGAGGAGCCTAATGCCGTGGGGCCTTATACCGTGGAGCCTGATGTTATGGAGCTTGCTACTGGGGAGCCTGATGCCGTGGAGCCTGATGCTGGGCCAGAGGTCTAGTGCCAAATTTAGCTTGTCTTGGAACCTCTTTCTTGACCTTTGATCTCTGAGCTCTAAGAAGGGAGGACTGGGGTTGTATGTGCCCACTTAGACCACAATGGTGGTTTATCTCCACCAATTACTTCATTTCCTGTATCCATGACCGAGATTGGAGGCTCGGGGACTGTGGGCTTGACAAATATAGTCCTATGAGTGGAGGGGATATCAGAGGAGGAAGCCACATACCCGAGTCTAATCTTGTCTGTTGGTCTCTTTTGGATTGAAAGCATATAAGTCAGCTTCTCATCAGTGACCCTCTCTAACTGCAGTTGTGTCTCCAGTAGCTTATCCTCTAGATCATGTATATTGAGCAGCAAGGAACTGTTCTCAGTTTATAAACTATTCAACTCATGGATATACTGCTTGCAAGTCTCCCTCAACTTTATGAACTCAACATAAAGGACTTTGTAGGCCTTTATGAGTTCTTCCTCATCTTCATCACTGTGCTCAGAGTAGTAGGAATAAGAATCCTCCTTGTCTTCATGTGGAGCCACAAAGGCTAGAAATTGATCTCGAGCAGGAGTTTCTTCTTCTTCGGACTCATCATTGAGAGTCGCATTGTAGGCCTTCCCTTTACCTTGCTTGAGATTCCCACAGTAAGCCCGTATATGCCCAAAGCCTGAGCATTCAAAACATCTGGCGCCTCTTGGATCTTTCTTCTTAGCTTCTTCTGGCTTAGACTCTCTAGGTGCCTTCTTCAGTTTTTCAGAGAATTTCTTCTTGAATTTATCATTCTTCATTAATATCCTGAAATTTTTGGCCAGCATTTCCACTGCATCTTCTTCATTCTTAGAGTCTTTTTCAAATGAGACTCTAGCTTTCTTCTTAGATGCCTTGAGGGCAATAGTCTTCACCTTCTTGACAGGAGGAAGGGTAAGCTTTTAGGTTTAAGGAGATCCCACCAGCTCTTCAATCTTCATCTCTTCTAAATCTTTGCTTTTTCCAATGGTAGTCACCTTTATTCAGAAACGCTTAGGCAAAGATCTTATAATTTTTCGAATGAGTTTTACATCCGTGACAGGCTTCCCAGGACTAACCATCGAGTTTCTCAGGTCGCTCATCTTGGTGTAAAACTCTGAATGTCTCATCGTCAAGCATCTTAATCTCTTCAAATCTAGAAGTCAACATTTGGAGTTTGGTAGATTTAACAAGTTTTGTGCCATTATATGTTGTTTCTAAGATTTGCCATGCTGCCTGAGCGGATTCACAGTTTGAGATTTTTACGAATTCTGACGGTGAAAGCGCTTGACATAAAGCATGGAGGACTTTATCATTGGGAAGTAGTGCATTTTTCTCAGAGACTAATTCAGGAGTTGCATCCACTGGCTTAGTTCAACCAATTTCAACAATCTTCTTACAATCAATGGATTTTAAAAACAAA
>NC_084893.1:10475570-10488070 GCF_958979055.1 Alnus glutinosa
TTATGATCAAACCACTAAGATATGTGCAAAATCCAAATTTGAATCCAATCTGATTTTGACTCTTATTGGATAAATTCTGATTTAATCCTTCACTTGATTTGATTAAACTTAACCACATCATATAGGTCTTCTATTATGATTGGTTAAACTTAAACATATCTTCTAGGTCTTCTCAAAGTGTGCTTTAAGCTGGAAATTAATGGAATTAATTGCATCTTTATCTAAAACCTGAAAACATTAAAACAACACAAAATCAAACAAATAACAATGCTAAGGAATTAACATATATAAGTTAAGGGGCTTGAATGTGCGACATTCGACGCTTATCACACCCCCAAACTTCATATTGTTAGTCCCTTAGCAATACAAAACAAAAAATAAAACTGAAAAACAAGAAGATAAATCCTTATTTCGTGGGATGTACGATTGCATTTAGCGTATGCAACAAGCCTTTTAAACCCCTAGGACTCCCTAGTGGACGAGTGAAGTCTCGTGAGGGTTTGCTAGGAATGATACCCACAAACATTATTCCTACCACATTATTCCAAGAATGCAGCATCATAAAAATAATGGTTCTTATTCATTGGCAAACTTAAGAAAATAAACTCCATCTTCACAATTTCAGGGAATTAAAAATTAAGCTACTTACATGGTATTATGAGATATCACAAGATTCAATTAGTGTAAAGTGAACTTAACACATAGTCATGTTGTTTCAAAAACTAATCTCAATCATGAATGGTTCAACAATCAAAATTCGCTGGACTCCCCATTAGATAAAACAACCAAGGCATATATATTTATTATTATTATTATTATTTTTATATTTGCAGGCTGTGCAATGCTTTGCTCCTTTAAGCTTTCTAATTGACTCTTGTAATGAGTGTTAGGTCAATGACTCCCAAACCAGATGGTTTTAGGGCATTAGGTGTAAAACACCCTAAAGACTTACTAACTCGAGTCTGAAAATTGAATTGACTTCTAAAAATAAAGTGTGTGCATAAGTGTCAACAAAAATTAAAGCACAGTAGAAAGTAAATGACACACAGATTTTTGTTGACGAAGTGGAAACTCAGTTAAGAGAAAAACCACTCCGGGGGAGCCAAACCAGGAATTCCACTATTCAAAATACATAGCTAGATACAAGACAGTAACACTCACATGTACCGATGCAGTGGTCGTACCTTGATCTCTGACGTGTAACCCAACACGAACGCTTCCCAACCAGGTTCTCCTACCTGAAGGGGTCTTCAATGGAACTCCTTACCTTAGAGCCGACCTCTAAGATGGACTTCAGTTGTAGCACAGCAACAGCACACTTGAAAAGGGCTTCAGAGGAAATGTCACGTCTCTGATCAGTTGAGGAATTCAATACCGAATTCTTGCAGTTCTCAGTGCACAGGGGCCTCTATTTATAGGCTGGGGGCTCAAATGAGCGTCAGCCAAAATATACATGGGCACCGTCCGGATGGACAACTGTGTGACAAGATTTTCTGAAAAATTCGAGGGGAAATCTTTCCTGTTTAAGGGCATCGTCCGGACGGGATGGCACATCGTCCGGACGGTTGCATGTCCACTGCAAGTAATTTCCTTATAAGGCTCACGAGCGTCCGGATGGCTATTCTTCAACATGCAATTTCCATATCGGTAATGCGCTCGTCTGGACCATGAAAGGCAGTCGTTCGAACGGTTGAAGTCGAATCGGCAATTTCCTTCTTTGATGCACGCGCATTTGGACCATAACTGTCAGACGTCCGGACGGTTATATTTGAATTGTGATTCTTGCCTTAAGGAGACGCGTGTCCGGACGGGATACCACATCGTCCGAACGGTTGACTGATCTTCCCTTTCTTGGAACTTGGAAAGAAATCAGAAGCTGATCGAGTACTGGGAGGCGTACGGACATGCAAGCTGGCACAGAAACTTCTCGATACAGTATGGGGTCCGAACGGAATGAACACTTCGTCCGAACGGATGATGCTGGTTTGTCTAGCGTCCGGATGGATGGAACAGTGGACAGATGGGCGTCCGGACAGGATGGCTCGATCGTCTGGACAGCTGACAGGGAACCTGGATTCTTCTGACTTGCAGACTCTAAATAGTGGAATCCCTGTTTATAGCATCTTTACACTTAAGTGATTTTGTCCAAACACAGAATGAGGCCAAAATACTAACAAACTCCCCCATTGGCCATTCTAGGACAAAAATCACTTGACCGGTTTTGGAAATACATTCCCGGTCAAGAAATAAAAATTACTCCCCTTTTTTGTCACAAAGGGTAAAACAGAGTAATAAAAACTAACTGTCATAAGAATTACTCCCTCTAACGGTCTCAGAAGGACCCGGGAAATAGAGTAATATATATCCAAAAAGTTTTAACAAAGTAGAAATTGTCTCAAAATAACAAAAGTCAATAAAAAGTCTACAAGCATAAGAGGGAATCAAACATCCTCAGGCATGGGTAAAATCCCGTCTGCAACATCCTCATCATCACTGCTGCTAGGATGATGATACTTCAGGCACTCCTGAAGGTCCAGCTGGTTCTGTTCCATGTGCCTGTCGATGGAGTGCACAGCTAGCTGCATGGAACACATAGACTGCTGCATTGAGGACATAGACACCTGCATGCTGCTCATCCCTCCCTGAAGTGCAGCAAGAGCCTCCATAATCTGAGCAATATTGACCTCCGACTCAGATGGCAGAACAGTATGTGAGGATGAAGCCATATCTGGAAAGCTGACTGGCATAGCAGCAGCTGCGGGTACCTCATCATCGGAGTCATCTCTCTGCAGCTGCGCATTAAACTTCATCAATGTCTGCTTGCTGATGGGCAGCTGGATTTTCATCTTCTGTTCGCCATTGACATTGATGCCCAACTGGAGAATAATCTAAGTGAGGAGGCAGCCAAACGGAAGACCAGCAGTGCTCTCATCACGGGCCTCTAATATAACCCCCAAAATGTGCTTGCACAGACAGAAAGGCAAGCGGAGGTGGATTGCATAGACAAACTGGGTCTGTTTCAGGATCAGATCACTGCGCCAGGCAACAGGCCAGATGTTCTGCTGAATGATCTTGGCCAACATGCGGTGGGTGGATGACAGGGCACCAATCTGGATGGCAGTAGAGCGCTCCTCACTTTGGGGAACAGCACAAAAGAATTCCCTGAGATCATCTAGGGATGGAGGAAGCACCACCTCATTGTATGGGCTGGCCGAAATCTCGAGCACTGGGACTCGGATGACATGACTGATGACCTGAGGATCAACAGTGATGAGATGGCCTACAACGGAGGACTGAAGCGCCACTCCGTGATCATCGTTTTGCACCACTTCCATGTTGGCATAGAACAGCTTGACCAATCTGGTGTACACCACACAAGCACAGCTGTGGAGATATCCCCAATTGTATGTCTGGATAATGGCAAGAATGTTGTCCAGCGGTGGCACCATGATGTCAGCCCGAAGGACGTTTTGCTCAGCAATGACAGTGCGGTCCATAATCTTGGCCTGAATTGCATCCCTATCTTCCACAAGCCTCTGACAGACCCTGCGGGGTGGACTGCCGGCAGACATGATTATGCAAAAGATCCAACAAGAATTTTCCAAAGAAAAAATATTCCAAAAATATTCTTGTTAGGATAACAAAAATTTGGCAGAATAACAGCAGTAAAAGGACTTGTGAAAAAATAAATACAAAATAATATCACAACTAAGTCCAAGAAATTTCAACATGGCAGATATATGCATCTCATATTCCAAAAAAATAAATAACATTATAACAGTTTTAAAAAAAAAAACTGAAGAGAAAAAGACTAGAAAAATACTTGGAATATGCAACAAGCCAAAAACTTAAAGCCAACTTAACTCACAAACAGCCAAAAACAATGATTTTGTGGGGTAGAGAGTGAATGTGGCAAGCAGGGGTTTTTATAGCCTCTGTGGGGTCCCCGTCCAGATGGTGGATTGATGACGTCCGGACGCTCGCTGCCTCGGAAAGGAGCAGACTGGTCGCGCGCGTCCGGACAATATAAAGAGACCGTTCGGACGATGATGACAGTGCATGTCCGGACTCCGTCAGGTCCTGTCCAGACATGTGGGTTCCATCCCCGTCCGGACTCCAAGAGAGTGCCATCCGGACCACCAGTCCGTCCGGACGTCAATGTAGACCGTCCGGACGCTCCACACTGAAACACCAGAAAAACTGAGGAAAATTTACAGAGATCAAATTTCCTCAAGTCAGTGTCAGAACACACATGTATAATCAATTGATAACACAATCAGAGAGCATCTCAAAAACTAAACAGAGATATAAATGAGAGTTGAGATTTCAAATAGCACAAATAATTTTCCTGATCATAGAAAATTCAAATAGGCAACTCAACTCATGCAATGCGTGTGTATGTGTGAAGACTGAACCCTCAAGGTTTGAAAAAAAAATCATGACAAGAGCAACCGGATTTCCTAAAGAAGAGAAAGAATTCGTGACAGATTGGCCAAAAGTCAAACCTTACTTTTACTAGGGCCTAGCCATCCTCATCTGAAACACTCCCCCAGAGATGCAGCACCGAATTGTTTTACTTGTACCTTGAAGGACAAGATAAATTTTTACTTGCTCATAGAGGGAAAGGTATATTGCAAATTCAGTATAGAAGCAGTGAATAGATAATTTTAAGGCACAAAATTCATACAAATAACTGCTCAATTCTTATGGTGCTGCAAGCTAGAGGAAATGCCAGAATTTTTAGATCCTAGGTTCAACTAGCCTGTGGTCAATTTGACCATCTTATCACAAACCTCTTCTCTTATTCAGAAATTCTGGAAGCAAATAGTCAGAGAAGGAATGATGTACCTTTAGGGAGTCTCGGATAGTGCACTTTTTCATCGCATGAGGAAAGGAGCTATCCTGCTTTTGCACAACCAGGAAAAATAACTTGGCCAAAATAATCATATACTCTCAAATGTATCTAAGCAAAGTAAATTAATGCTCACAGAATTGAGATATCAGGTAAAGATACATACAATATCTAATAAGCCAAGAAGAAAAAAATCCTGCAAATTCTCCCAATTTTATTATTATTATTATTATTATTATTATTATTATTAAAAACAAACAAAACATGCAATATGGAAATGACATCATATGCAAAGGTAAGATCACACCTGTAAATGCTCAAAGATGCCAGTACAGAAAAACAGTCGCTCGACCTGCCTTTTCTGTCTTCCCCAATAGATACCTGCAAAGTTCTCTCAAGAGAGACAGGGGGCACAACAAACTAGTTCCTAGATTGCATAACAAGCACATAAGTATAACATGAAAGGTGCAAGCAATCAAACCTGATGCCTTAGGATTAGGAACCAAATCCTAGGCATGAACACCCGAACCTGCTAGGTGCGTCGGTTCCCCTTCCTGGGGTAACTGCCCTTCTCAGCCCAAGCCTGCCTTCCAGTGGGTGTTTGCTGACAAAACTGCATCATCAACTCCATCATGTTCTGCATCCAGACAGAAGGCTCACCGGAGTATTGCTCTTGGGGCCTTCTCAAATGCTTGGGTTTGCTCTTGTAAGTGCCACTGTAATTGGCTGGTACAAACCGCTGCTGAGGCCGCTGATGCTGAGGAGCATGAGACCAAGGGGCTTGATACTGATGCCTTGATGCTTGTCCCCATGGTACTTGATAGGATGCTTGATGCCAAGGAGTCTGATGCTGAGCCATAGGTCTTGCACCATAATGAGCTTGTCTGGGCACTTCTTTCTTGGCTTTGGCCTTTTGAGCTTTCAAGAGGGAGCATTGAGGCCGAACATGCCCACTAAGACCGCAGTGATGGCAAATAGGAGGTCTTCTGATGGAATGAGGCTACTGAGTGCCTGGAACATCATCATTGACCTTTTCTTTCTGTTTATCTTCAACAGCGGGAGGAAGCTCTGGGACTGTAGGCTTCACAAATACAGTCTTTGAGGAAGAAGGAATATCAGAAGAGGAGGCTACATACCCGAGACTAGTCTTGTCATTAGGGCTCTTCTGGATGGACAGCATGCTAGTCAACTTCTCATCAGTGACTCTCTCTAGCTGGAGCTGTGTCTCTAGTAGCTTTTCCTCGAGCTCTTGTACTTTGAGCAGCAATGAACTCTTCTCGTTCTGCAAACTGTTCAGATCATTCAGGTGCTGCTTTCGGCCTTCCCTCAGCTTCTCAAACTCTTTGTAGAGTGTCTTGTAGGCCTCTTTGAGCTCTTCCTCATTTTCACTATGCTCCGAGTAATATGAGTCTTCTTCTTCAACATGTGGGGCTACAAAGGCCAGAAATTTTTCAGACTCTGGAGCTTCTTCTTCTGACTCATCACTGAGAGTCACATTGTATGCCTTCCCCTTGCCCTTTTTGAGATTCCCACAATCCACTTGGATATGCCCAAAGCCTGAGCATTCAAAACATCGGGGTCCTCTGGGATCTCTCTTCTCCTCTTCCTCTGGTTTAGCCTCTCTGAGAGGTTTCTTCATTTTATCAGAAAACTTCTTCTTGAACCGATCATCTTTCATCAATCTTCTGAAATTTTTGGCTAACATAGCCACAGCTTTGTCTTCATCCTCAGAGTCATCTTCAGAGGAGGCTTCTACCTTCTTCTTGGAAGCCTTTAGGGCAATGGTCTTCAATTTCTTGACCGGGGGCAGAGACAGCTCATATGTTTGAAGAGATCCAACTAGCTCTTCAATCTTCATCTCTTCAAGATCCTTGCTTTCCTTGATCGTCGTTACCTTTATCCTGAAACGCTCGGGCAAAGATCTTAGAATTTTTCGGATGAGTTTTACATCTGAGATAGATTTCCCAAGACTCACCATGGAGTTTCTAAGGTCACTTATCTTGGAGTAAAACTCTCCAAAAGTCTCTTCTTCCAACATCTTAATTTCTTCAAATCTTGAAGTCAACATTTGAAGTTTGGCAGATTTAACTAATTTCGTGCATTCATATGTTGTTTCCAAGATTTGCCATGCTTCTTTGGCTGATTCACAGTTTGAAATTTTGGCGAATTCAGAGGGCGAAAGTGCTTGGCATAAAGCATGGAGGGCTTTATCATTGGAAAGTCTGGCGTTTTTTAGAGGGACTGTTTCGGGAGTTGCATCCTCTGGTTTAGTCCAACCAGAGTCAACAATACTCCAACAGTCAATAGATTTTAAAAAGAATCGCATCCAAGCTTTCCAATAGCCATAGTTCGTACCATCGAAGGTAGGAACAGAATTAAGAGTTTGAGACATATCAAAATATAGAAGTCAAATATAAAAACACTCAAGAAATTAATCTTCTCAGAGTGTACCAAGCTCTGATACCAAATTAAAAATTGAATTGACTTCTAAAAATAAAGTGTGTGCATAAGTGTCAACAAAAATTAAAGCACAGCGGAAAGTAAATGACACACAAATTTTTGTTGACGAAGTGGAAACTCAGTTAAGAGAAAAACCACTCCGGGGTAGCCAAACCCAAAAATTCCACTATTTAGAAGACATAGCTAGATACAAGACAGTAACACTCACATGTATTGATGCAGTGGTCGTACCTTGATCTCTGACGTGTAACCCAACACGAA
Source organism: Alnus glutinosa (assembly GCF_958979055.1). NCBI lineage: Eukaryota > Viridiplantae > Streptophyta > Magnoliopsida > Fagales > Betulaceae > Alnus > Alnus glutinosa. The sequence continues at coordinate 10,483,144 of NC_084893.1, forward strand.
CACTTCCCAACCAGGTTCTCCTACCTGAAGGGGTCTTCAATGGAACTCCTTACCTTAGAGCCGACCTCTAAGATAGACTCAGTTATAGCACAGTAACAGCACACTTGAAAAGGGCTTCAGAGGAAATGTCACGTTTCTGAGCAATTGAGGAATTCAATACCGAATTCTTGCAGTTCTCAGTGCCCAGGGGCCTCTATTTATAGGCTGGGGGCTCAAATGAGCGTCAGCCAAAATATACCTGGGCACCGTTCGGACGGTGGACATGGGCCGTCCGGACAGACAACTGTGCGACAAGATTTTCCGAAAAATTCGCGGGGAAATCTTTCCTGTTTAAGGGCATCGTCTGGACGGGATGGCACATCGTCCGGACGGTCGCACGTCCACTGCAAGTAATTTCCTTATAAGGGTCACGAGCGTTCGGACCATGGGGGATAAGCGTCCGGATGGCTATTCTTCAACACGCAATTTACATATCGGTAATGCGCGCGTCTGGACCATGAAAGGCAGTCGTCAAGACGGTTGAAGTAGAATCGGCAATTTCCTTCTTTGATGCACGCGCATCCGGACCATAACTGTCAGACGTTCGGACGGTCATATTTGAATTGCGATTCTTGCCTTAAGGAGACGCGTGTCCGGACGGGATACCACATCGTCCGGACGGTTGACTGATCTTCCCTTTCTTGGAACTTGGAAAGAAATCAGAAGCTGATCGAGTACTGGGAGGCGTCCGGATATGCTGCTGAAACGTCCGGACGGATGCAAGCTGGCACAGAAACTTCTCGATACAGTATGGGGTCCGAATGGAATGAACACTTCGTCCAGACGGATGATGCTGGTCTGTTTAGCGTCCGGACGGGATGGCACGTCGTCCGTACAGATGGAACAGTGGACAGATGGGCGTCCGGACAGGATGGCTTGATCGTCCGGATGGCTGACAGGGAACCTGGATTCTTCTGACTTGCAGACTCTAAATAGTGGAATCCCTGTTTATAGCATCTTTACACTTAAGTGATTTTGTCCAAACACAAAATGAGGCCAAAATACTAACAGAGTCAAAAAGGCTACGAAGCTAAACTTAGCAATTTTATCAATCAAAACAAACTTCCACCTTTTGACACGAATACTCAATGCTTAATGAGGCAAGAGATCTGGTTACTCAGCGAAGGATCCGGCTTCCATGCGGTAGTTTAAAACTACCACATGGTGTTGTAGTGGAAAACGGTACCGTTTTCCACAAAACGGTACTGTTTTCCACTTAAAAAAATTTGCAAAACTTTTAATAAATTTAAAAATTATACAAATAATAGTAATTAAAAATCAAAAAATATTAAATTAAAAAAAAATAAGGGGTGGCCGGCCACCCCATTATTGGCCAAGGGGGTGGCTCGATCTGGGGCGGACGAACCACCCCAGTCAGTTTTGGGGGTGGTTCGGCCACCCTCAAAAGGCCAAAAAACAAAACAAAAAAAAAAGTTTAGGGTTTGGGGGGTGGCTCGGCCACCCCCAGATTGGCATTATGGGGTGGTCGAAACCACCCCCAGGCCCTTGGGGGTGGTCCGGCCACCCCCAAAAGGCTTGAAAATCAAAAAATCAAAAAAAAAAAAGGTTTGGGTTTTGGGGGGTGGCTGAATCACCCCCAAAGGGATTGAGGGTGGCTCATCCACCCCCAGATCGGCCATATGGGGTGGTTGAAACCACCCCCGGGCCCTTGGGGGTGGTCCGACCACCCCCCAAACCTCAAACTTTTTTTTTGTTTTGTTTTTTGGCCTTTTGGGGGTGGCCGGAGCACCCTCAAAGCCGACTGGGGTGGTTTGTCCACCCCAGTTCGGCCAAGGGGGTGGCTCCAGCCACCCCCTTGGCCAATAATGGGGTGGCCGACCACCCCTTTGGGCAAGCCGGCCACCCCTTATTTTATTTTATTTTTTAATATTTTTTTTGTTTTTAATTATTATTATTTTTATAATTTTTAAATTTATTAAAAGTTTGGCAAATTTTTTTAAGTGGAAAACAGTACCGTTTTGTGGAAAACGGTACCGTTTTCCACTACAGCACCCATGCGGTAAAACTACCGCATGGAAACCGATCCCTCAGCGAAAATCTCAAAGTGATCAATATTATTCTCTTTCTTTCTTTCTTTCTTTCTTTTCTTTTTTCTTTTCTTTTTTTTTTCTTAAATTCCAAGGTTATTCCTCCAATAAGTTACCCAGCTGCATCCAAGATATTGATAACAGACATAACTGATTTCAAATTTCATACCCCACAGACTACGTGCTAATGTGCTTGTGAGAATCAAATTGAAACAAGTAATATCTCATGTTGCCAAAGAAAATAACAAAACTTCTTAATTCCCTAGTCAAGTGATCATGTGTTCATCATGTTAAGCTCACCAATGAAATACGAATCAGAATTCAAAATCAACAGCATGCTTAAGAATAACATAGCAAAATATTGGATATAGTGTTTCGCTCTTTCATACCCCCAAACTTGAATCACACATTGTCCCCAATATGTGTATAGAATTTAACATAACAATAAGAGGATAGGAATACCTGAATGAGCAGATATAGGTCATATCATTACGCCAAACTTGATTGTAAAAATACATATCTTGAAAAAGAGAGTGATACTCCAACCAAATACCAGTAAAGTGCAACACATTATTGTAAAAATATAAACTAAAAATGAAACAACAATGGAAAAGATAAACCTGGAAAGAGATCGTGTAACCTAGCCTGATGGAGGACTCGAGCGCATAGGGCCTATGCTCGAACCTATGAAGCTGACTCATTTAGTCAAAATATGTGGGATCCGCCAAGCCAACGGAATCCACATCCTTGATGCACTCAATGCTCTCTGACCCTTAATTTTAAATTTGAAGCACCAATCTTTTCTTCTCTTGGACCAACGAGAATAAATTTTACCTATAGAAAGGTAATTCCGAATGTCCACATATTGAGGTAGATCCCTCCGAGTATTCTGAAACAGTTTCTCATCCGGAAGGGAATTATGAATTGGATTAGAATGAGGAGAATACACAAGGAAGATTTCTCCCTTGATGGTCTCTTTTTGCTCTTCTAATATCCCTAACAAACTACTCTCCTGAACTCTTGGTAAGTCATAAACAATAAAGGCTCGGGGTTCATATGGCGTCTCAAGAATAAGAGTGGATGATGAAGGAGTCTCAGTGCTCACTGTCTCGCCTTTTGCCCGATGTAGAGCTTGTGGGGACTCAATTTGCTCCTCCTTCCTCTCTCCCCCGTGAGTTTCGACCACTTCTCCATCCTTCATTGTAGTGATGGCTCGCTCATGATAATAAGTACTCTCATCCACCATGTAGTGTCCATCAAGATTGGCCACCGACTGTCTTTGAAGCTCTTCTTCTTCTATTTTATTTGCCATCTGTTCCATCTGAACTTCCATCCTGGCTATGGATTGAGAGTGAGAGTTCAATGTCTGACTGAGAGAGGTCAGTGTCTGTTCCATATTGCTCATAAATTTTAACATCTGATCTTGAAAATCAGAATCCAACCGAGGAGATGGTTCAACCTGATGGTACAGTTCATGAAATTGTGGAGCATAATTTTCAAGAACTTGAGCTTTCCATGAGATATTAGACTGGTTGCTCCATCCCGGGTCATAGGAGTCTAAGTAAGGGTCATTCCTCGATCCAGAGAACTGTGTGTTCATACGCTTATAAGAATAGTTAGAAAATTCTCCTGCAGTAGGACAATCTTTAACATGGTGATAAGGACTATAGCAATATGAACATGGTCCATGAGGTGTTTGAATGCCTCTCCACATGAACTAAATTAACAAAAATAAAATAAAATAAATGAAAATAAAAAAAAATTGAAAAAAAATAAAATGATAGAAACCAAAATAAAATAAAATAAAATAAAATAAAATAAAGAATCAAGTTAAATTCAATCTTTAAAACATAATAACATAAACGTTTGCAGTCCCCGGCAATGGCGCCAAAAATTGATGCGGTCTTTTGTTTACCAAAATATATCAATAATAAAATTACCACTCGCAATAGTACGAATCCTTATAGGATAGGGCTATATTGAGGGTGTCAAACCTCAAGGACTGCGTAGGTATTATTATCAAGCTTATAGAGATTAAATATAACTTAATTTAAAAGATGTTTGATTTTTTATTTTTGTTTATAGCTAAGTTAAATGCATAAACTTAAAGACATAAAAATAAAGATTAGAATGATAAGATAAAGAATAGGAGATTGATTTCACCACTCACCGCATAACAATGGTCCATCATAAATTAACAAGGATAATTCATACTATGCATGATATAGGGCTCGTCTCACTCGAGTAGTCAAGAAATTACCTCTAAAGAATAAGTATAATCCATCTTTGGTTGGCACGGACTGTCCACCTAACCACTAAGATGCGGTACGACCTGTCTTTCCCAGGTATGGATTAACTACGTCTTTAATAGGATACATATAATCAATGGAAAAGTATAACCCATCTTCGGTTCGTACGAACTGTCTACCTAAATTACACTAAACTAGGGTGTAGTACAATCCGTCTTTCCTAGGCACCGTCTATCTAACCCTCTTGATTATATGTCAATTAAAACCATTGTATAACAATCATTCACATAATCACAAAAAATATGAAGGATTGAGTTCAATCAATATAAAAGACTTTCTAAGACTAGATAAGAAATTCATAATGATTGAATATAAACATTAAGATCAATTCTCACAGTTATACAACCATCTTGCATATAGAAAATTTCAAATTAAAATACAATCAAGCCATCGTTACTTGGAAATGGCTACATCAACACCTTTGTAAGAATTTAGCCGCTCATCGTAGTACTAGGATGGCCTCCTGCCATGTTCTTCTCCTCTTCAACTTTTCTAGCCTTCAAGAAGTTTTTTTCTAAATTTGCTCTAGGT